>NC_056747.1:559603363-559903363 GCF_019279795.1 Protopterus annectens
ACAAGGAAATACTCTCTGTAATAGAATTTGGGGCAGATACAATGGGTCTAAATGGAGGACAGGTTTTACTTTTATGTGTTTTGGGAATTCCAAAGAAGGAACCTAATTTCAGTTGTATATATGACAAAAATCATAAAAGTCCTTCTCTAAGTTACTGTTCATTAAATTCTCAAACAAAAAAGAATAAACATTCCTGTAGCTCTTTACTTCCACCATATCTGTTTGTCTGTATTCTAGACTGTTACCTAATATTTTCTCTATACAGGTAACATATTTCTCTTGGTTCATTAAAATTAAAGTACCCCTTTGTCACTTTTCATTACTCTTATATTGCCATTCACCTGTAGTTGTTTCAGGGCTTTCTTTTCTTCTTTAGATAAATTGTGATACATTTTTCTTTTCTTTACCCCCCCCCATGACATTTCTTATTTCACTTTCACAAGCTGATTCAAAGACTTTAACAGTATGCAGTAAGTTAGGGTTGTAGCATGAAGGCTTTACAATGTCTTTAAACACATAATTCAAGTTTAAAGACCTAATGTACTTTTTAAGGCTTAGTATTTGCTATGTTTGCCCTCCTTGAGGGTACAAAATTTAAGCCCAAATTCAAAACTTTCAGATGGTTTTCATTTAAAACAAAAGTAGACACATTTATAACATTATTTACAGGTACAGAATACCTATTTAATTGTCTGTTGAGTTTGACACTGTTCGTTTGCTTCGCCTTAGCTTGCGCATTCTCTGGTTTTTGCCCTCCTTCTCCTCGACTAAAAATGTCTTGGTTCTAGCCCCATCAGCATTTTCATCACCAGTTGTTGCAGGGTCATTAACACAAAGTCCATTGCCAACACTAAAAGTTCCTGCTTTCACAATATCCATTACAGAACCACTGGTCCCTTCCTTATTTAAAGATCTAACTTCAGAAGTTGCTTGAAAGTTCTTAGTTTTTGGGGCGTGGACTTCATTGGTTTGTTTCTTAAAGGGGAAACGTTTGTTCTGATTATTTGGTGCTTTGAATTTATCTTGGTTTGTGCATTTGTTAAAAACACATAATTCAACATATGCTGTGTCATTTTCATACACAGCAGCATCTCACTTGAGCTTATGATTTTTACGGCTGTTTCTGTAAATCAGAAAAGACTGTATGATATTCAACCCGTTCCCCAATCTTGCTGTGATAGTCCTTAAGCAAGATTTCATTTATTTTACAGATCTCTTCCCTTCGCTCAGTCATGATTTTACAGTTGTTGTCTATAAGCAACTTCAGGAACTTAAGACCAGCATTGTTAAAGAAGTCTTTTAGTGTAACAAAAAATTCATCAGCGCTGTGAACCCCGTTTGGGCATTTAAAAAATCTCAGCCCCTTAGGGGCCATACCCAGCTCTATACAATGTGAAAAATATTTATTTTCCAAGTCTAGACTTTTATGTTTCTTTAACTGTCTGCCCAAATTGTTACACATGTCTCTATAAGTGTTCAGCTCTATACTGTTAATAGGTTTTTCAGAATATGAAAAAGGATCCAACTTTTATTTATTTTTATTTATTTATTTAAATTTGTTGACCGGGAGTGTCCGACTGGACGTAGGTCCATTTCCAGTGGAGGCCCGGGGAGTAAAGCTCCACAGTTAAAATAAACAGACAGTAGTAACATTGGATTACATAGCGATTAACAATTTAACATAGCAATTACTTACAACATATTTACAGATGAAGAACATAGTACATCAGTAGACAACTAGAATCTTTATCTGTGAAGTACATAACAGACAACAAATGTTACAATGAGAAGTTCCTGCTGTATAATAAGTACTAGGCTTATGAGCATCTGAGCTTGCTATAATCAAGGTAGTTAGTGGAGTGGAAAGAAAGGCAGTGGTTGGATGGGGTGGGTGATATTAGAGTGGGAGTTGCAAGGGCATAGCCAGCATGTTTTTAGGTGCACTTTTAGTAAAGTTTTGAAGTGGGTGCATGATAGTACGGAGGTAATTGTGGGTGGAAGGGAGTTCCATAATTTGGCTATGGTGCAAGAGAATAGTGCTTCACCAGCAGAGTTATTGGCTTTAGTGATCTGCAAGTGATTTTTGTTGCTGGATCTTAGTGGTCTGGTGGTGCGATAGGGTTGGAGTAGATTCTGGAGGGATGGGGCACTTAGTGGATAGTTTACTAGTTTGTGGGTGAGTGAGAGTTGATACCATTGAAGGAGGTGAGGGAGGTCAAGTCAGCCCAGTTCAGCAAGTGAGAGATGGTGGTGACTACGGTAGGATGCCCCTGTGGCGAATTTGGCGATTTTGTTGTAGCAGGTCTCTAGCTTGTTTAGATCGCATTGCCTTAGGTTGGTATATATTGGAGAGGCATAAAGTAGGGTGGAGATAAGGTGGAAATTTGCTATTGAAATCTTTGCTGCTTTGGTGAGAAATTGCTTATTTCTGTATAACGCTCCTAGTTTTTTGTGGACTTTTTTTACGGTCATGGATATGTGAATATCAGATTTTAGTTTATTGTCTATTTCCACTCCTAGCAATTTGGTGTGTTCATTTGGGTATATAGTGGTGTTGTCTTTTGCTGTGATGTTAAAGTGAGAGTTGTTTTGAGTATGTTTGGTGGGTTGGAATATATACTTAGTATTTAGTACTAAAGCTATGTCAACATAAGTTTTAATTTTAGAAACAGCTTCAGAGCTTTTACCTTGTTCAGCAGAATGTGTGTTGAAGTTTACCACCATCTCAACCTCATCATCTGAGCTGGACCAGACCGGAATGGTATTCACCTTCTCCGGAATTAACAGTTGCAAAGTCTGCTGAATGTCTTTCATAGTGTTCAAAAGTGAAAGCAGAACATTCTGTCCACCTTCACCTGGTGTAGGATGAATGCTGACATCCATCAACGAATCTCCTCTGCTTTCTGCCATAGGAACCACAACACCAAAAAAAGTAGAAATACACCTGGATGACCACAACAACCAAAAAACCAGACTGGAGGATGCAGAAGAACAGAGTGAAATCCACACGATATTAGCATAATAACAAACTTTTAATACACAGTTTCATAACCAATCTTCTTCAGAATAAATTATACATACTCTACTTCACATTTAAAAACAGTTTTAAAATGCCTCTACCCCAATAAACATGTCTTTCCACTTAAACAATTATACAGTTAATCAATAAAATTTCAAAGCTCAGGAAGTTATTTCCTTACATAGACTCTACAGTCTTTCAAAAAACATTTAATTACACGATGTATGAGAGTTACACCACTCCTATACATAGCCACCAATGGCACTGCTGCATTTTTACAACTGCTGCATACTACACTCATACATAGCCAACAGTGACATTGCTACCTTCATACATAGCCATCAATGGCATTGCTACCTTCATACATAGCCACCAGTGGCATTGCTACCTTCATACATAGCCACCAATGGCATTGCAACCTTCATACATAGCCACTAGTGACATTGCTACCTTCAAACATAGCCACCAGTGACACTGTTACCTTCATACATAGCCATCAGTGGTATTGCTACCTTCATACATAGGCACCGATGGCATTGCTACCTTCATACATAGCCATCAGTGGCATTGCTACCTTCATACATAGCCACCGATGGCATTGCTACCTTCGTACATAGCTACCAATGGCATTGCTACCTTAATACATATCCACCGATGGCATTGCTACCTTTGTACATAGCCACCAATGGCATTGCTCCATTATCAAAACAGCAGTAAACTACGATCATACATAGCCACCAGGAGCATTGCTTCATTCTGACAATTGCTCAAAGCTAATTATTGCTGGAAAAATTCCTTTACATATGGTTCACTTCCTCAGACACTATGTTGCCAGCTCCATTCTGTACCCCTTGAATTATGAACTCGGATGTCCATTAACCCCATTCCTAATTAACAACCTTTACTACTTGAAGAAACACTAAGGTTGACTGATATCGGTGCCCTTAATCTCCAATGAGAAGTAGTATAACAAAATCTATATGTATTGCTCTTTTTGTACATATATAGCACAGAGAGGACTATGGAAGGAGAGAAGCCACTGATCATCAGAGTCCAAATACTGGCCTACACATCAGAGTCCAAATACTGGCCCACACATCACATAACTTTTTTTAATTGTACTTATTTGTTGACCAAGTAATCCCACTGGACACAATTGTACCTCTTTCGGAGAGACTCAAGAACACAGTCTGGTTAAGTGACTTGTTCATTAGTAGCCAAATGATGGTGGAAAGAATCAAACCCTGCACCCTGGGTACAAGATGCAGCTCATTAATAGCTCAGAGGTTTTGCCATCTGCACTAACTACCAAACCATCAGACAGAAGTTTAAATGATACCCAGCAAGGGGTCTTAAGCTGACAGCAGGTGCTAACGCTAAGGCGTTGGCTGCATGTTAACTTCTTCACTGCAGAATAAGACAGTATAGTTAGAGCAGCACTAGTATTAAAATGTCCACGTAACTCACTATGGCCATTAATTACATAATGCTTTGATAACTAAGCACAGAGTATTCAAGCTGGACTGGGGATGTCATAGAAAATTCCAGTCATCTGTAGAGCTCTGCAGCCATCATAAGGAAGCAGTACAGGAGATGTAACCCTCCAAGAGTTTTGCATTATTCAGTTTGGAAGACAGTTTCTAGAGTTACTGCATTCATTTCAACTAAATATTGCCTTTCTACTCCAGAATTCTTTCAGCAACACTGCTGAATACAATTATGAATTTCATTGCCTGGTCACATGACAGAATAGAAAATCTATATCTTCTCCTTTACATTAAATTAGATGAAGCATAGTCTACAAGCTGTACTATACCATTTCAGTGGAGACAAACTCTCATGTCACTGGCTAAAATAATAAGGACCCAATACGTTTAAAAATGAAAAGTTCGTACCATGAGAATATGATATAGCATGAAGTTGAAGTCAGCAAATATTCACACCAGTGTGACATTTCATTATTTCTTTGATGTGGAAATGAAAACAATGTTGTGTACTCAGAAAATAGCATCTATTTTTTCTGATGTTTTGTCCTACATTATGACAGCCACTATTCTAGGTTTTAACAAATCACTGTTAATTTTAAATGCATTTCTTCTTGTAGTCATTATGCTCTTCTAGTTGCCCCTAACATCTATCTAAATTCAGAAGAGTGTATAAATGCAATCAGTTTTGCATAGTGTGGAACACAAATGCTTTGCATAAGTAAAATGTCATACAGAGCAATACCCCTGTACATTTATAAGATGGACATTGTTGCACAGCGGCTGCATACGAAATTGATTTTGACCGACACCCTTCCAAAGTTCCATTGAAAAGGACACCTTGCTAATGGGAATAGGCAGAAAATAAATATCAAAACAGAAAACATAACTGATTATGAGGGAAACACTGCCACAAAGTACATTAGAGGTGCAGCTTGACAAATTATCCTTCAGATTTCAAATCTGAGCTATCCATAATATGAAGACAAATTTAGCTTTGCTCATTTCTGAGAGTTGAGCATTTGAAACTGGAAAGTATCCTTTTTGCATTTTACTGTGGTTTCCCATTTGCGTGTCATTGAAATTTTATAGTAATGGGTTTAAAGTTTATTGAAGTAAAAATACAAATTAGGCAGCAACCTTCTCACCTGACTTTACCAGCAATTTTGCAATAGCAACCGAGATGATAGAACAGATTATCCTTCATATACATTAAAAAGTGAATGCAATTTATTATTGCAGTTTTTTCTGATAAGCATGTAATAACTAACCTGTAAAAATAAAAAAAGAAGGCAGGCATTTATATAAATTATTAAGTTTACTAAGTCTCGTGTCTTGAAAACATTCACATGACTTTTATTCGTACATCGGTGGTGTATGGCATTCCAAAGAAAATGCATTTTTAATTTAATGAGAAACTGAAACAAGAATTGTCAATGAAACACTCTCTCTTGTAGGCGAGCTGCAGTAATATTGGATATAATACACATGACAAATACAATGCCATTGTAGAAGATGCAGGAAAAATAGGGAAGAAGACAGTGGTATTTATTTATTTATTTATTTATTTAACGTATGTATCTATGTATGTATGTATTTATTTACTTATTTACACTTTTTGGACCATTCTAATACCATTAGGTCAGACCCTAATTGATATTCTTACTAGCTATGGCAAATTTGGCCTGGGCACAGGATAGTAATATAGGGCTTGGAAAATGCTGATAAATTCATGCAGAGAATCTCAGCAAGATTAAATCCTACTTACAGAACTGAAGACTGGCAGTTTGGATACAGAGATATTGGAGAACTTAATGACAGAATGAGAACCAATGAAGGGGAGGAGACAAGCTGGAGTGCTGTGATGGATCAAGTATTGCAGGATCAGCCTGATACTGAGGCCAGTACTGTGACAGAGAAGCAAACTTCAGGTCTATGTTCATGCATCAAAAAAATTACAGCGAACGACTAATAATTGAACGTTAAACAGTGAATGTTTAACATACCGATCATGCTTAACAGAGAAAAATAATTTATTGAATGGCCATAGCTGGCCAACAGCCAGGAAGTACCATAATGCATGAGGTAGTTGAAGTAAACCTTTTTTTTAAATTTGACTTATTCCCCACTGTAGTGCAATCTTGGAGTTGGTATATATAGTTAGGAGGATGTGGCGACAATGTTGGCCAACTATGACCGTTTGATGAGTTATTTTTCACTGTTAAACATTTTTGGTAAGTTAAAGTATCGCTGTTTAACGTTAGATTATTAGCCATTTGGTGTCATTTTTTTCAGTGCATGAACATAGACCAGCAGACTTCATAGGCTGAAAGTACAGAGGCAGCTTGGCTGATAGAGTAATCGGCTTCAAGAATATGTCACTGCATCTGGGTACTGTGGATGGTAGGCATGAAGTAAAGAAAAAAACATGAAAGTCCAGTAAGGCAAGGAACAAAAACCAGGATACAACATGAAGACAGGTGAAGTGTAGGAGCTTCAGAAAAAAAAAGACCAGTGATAAAAAAAAAAAAACAAAAAAAAACACTGCTACTATTGAGAGGTATATTGTCATTAGGATTTACTTTAAAAGACAGTGAGTTTTGATACAGCTGGGGTCAGAATTGTTTTTGTGCAGTAAACTTGTGACAAAAAATTAATGGGTGAAATAAAAAACAGAAATAACATATCATCTTGGAAAGGCTTTATTTTTCAGAACTCTGGCTTGCAGTTAAAAACTGAGTGGATTCAAATTGTCCAATTCAGAAGTTAAGACATGGAGGAATTTAAACTTAAAACCTTTTTTCTCAAAATGTATAGTAAAGAGAGCAGCATAAAGAAAATGTACAATAATAGAAATGTATGGATGGGGAGGGGTGGGAAGTTTGGGTCACACTGGATATGCTTGATGGAAAATTATGGTATATTTCAAAGAATACAATAGTAAATGGAAACAAGAGCAAATGCTAGGTATTTGTGCCAAGCAAAGGCTTGTTTTTATTGTGGAGATGAAATACATTTGATTCAGAAATGCACTAAAAGATGTGGGCAATGTGGGACTCAAGCAATACTGCTAGAAAATGTAGACTATTTTATAGGAAATAAAATGAATCTGGCCATTTGTGGTTTAACTGCCATGGAAAAATAACAGGAACATGAAAAAGAAATTGAGAAGATGGAAAACAATATGTAGAAAACAATATCCAGCAAGAAATTGAAATGCCTGCTGTAAGTTTGATAAATATTGAAACATTTATGACTAAAGGAGAAGTACTAATAGTAGAAGAGATTGAAATACAAACAGAAAATAAGTATAACGGGTTAGTAAGTGAAGACAATGGTGACTCAAACGGGTTAGTGAGTGAAGACGATGGTGACTCAAACGGGTTAGTGAGTGAAGATGATGGTGACTCAAACAGGTTAGTGAGTGAAGATGATGGTGACTCAAATGGGTTACTGAGTAAAGATGATGGTGACTCAAACAGGTTAGTGAGTGAAGATGATGGTGACTCAAATGGGTTACTGAGTAAAGACGATGGTGACTCAAATGGGTTAGTGAGTAAAGACGATGGTGACTCAAACGGGTTAGTGAGTGAAGATGATGGTGACTCAAATGGGTTAGTGAGTGAAGATGATGGTGACTCAAATGGGTTACTGAGTAAAGACGATGGTGACTCAAACAGGTTAGTGAGTAAAGACGATGGTGACTCAAATGGATTAGTGAGTGAAGAAGATGGTGACTCACACAGGGGAGATCAAAAACAGAGAGATATTAAATCTTTTGGAAAGAGAGTGAGAAAGAGGAAAAGAGACAGGCACTCCTTAAAATGGAGAACATCAACATTTGTGCTGTAATTGAGACCTGGTTCAAGGCAGCAGAAAGCACCCCTGCACTACCAGGCTATAATTCATTCCATACCGTTTTGCCCCAGAACTTGGACCGAAGCTCCAAACATGGTGGTGTTTCCATATTCAGAAAGGATACGCACACCTCCAGACTGATAGCCCAACATAGTGCATCAGAGATACTTCAGGTGCACCAAACATTGGGTAAGACAGCGATTCAGATCGAAGCCTGCTATAGGTCCACAACCATGTCCCAAGACTTGCACTCCACATTCCTAAGCAGCCTGGAGAATATTAGGGTCCAACCTAACATTCTCTTACTAGGCGACTTCAACTTCCCCTCAATTAACTGGGTAAATTACTCATGTACCAATACACTTGCCCAATATTTCCTGGAGTTCATTAATTCCAGTGCCCTGGACCAGCTCATTCTTACCCCCACTAGAGGTAGTGACATCCTAGAACTGGTCATTATTAACATGGGCGACCATTGCTCTACACCAATAGTCAGCTCATCCCTGGTTAGATCCGATCACAAACTAATCACCTTGGAAATCCACATCCCTCCCATGCCCCCAGGAAAGGTAACCACCATGAAAAACTTTTCCAAAGCTAACTTTGGGATCCTAAAAACAAAGGTGGCTAACTTCATGACAACCATGCAAATGGAGAATACCTGCATGACAGTAGAATCATACACCAATGCACTGTACGAACATGTACACAAATGCATGGATCTCGCCATACCCAATAAAACCAAGACACTTTCCTCCAAAAAAAAAAGGAAGCTAATCTGGTGGACCCCTGCCATAAACAAACTCTACAGCATAAGGAGGAAACTGATGCAGAATAAGATGAAGTCCCAAGACTGGAAAACTCCCTTATCTGCCTCAACAAAAAGTTGAGATCCCTCATCAAATCCTCTAAAGCTAGCTATGAAAACAGAATTGCAGCAGATAGTAAAGACAACCACAAGGCATTCGATAATTATGTAAAGAATCTCCACAGCAATACCCAGATTTGCTCTGAGTTACTGCACAATGGTACCTCCAATATCAAGCCAACAGATATTGCCAGTATACTGGCCAAAAGATTCAGTGCCAACTTTACCCCTCCCCCCCAAAGGACCAATCACAATACCAGTAGATTGTCAGGCACCCAGTATTACTGCTGTACAGGTTAAAACAGAACATTCCAAGGCCAAGAACACAGCTTCTATGGGACCTGACAATATCCCTGGTTGTGTTCTACATGAACTACAGAGTGAACTGGCACCTCACCTGTGTGCCCTGTTCAATCACAGCCTCAACTCAGGCTTTGTCCCTGCCAAATGGCACACTGCTACAGTCATTCCTCTCTACAAAGGAGGAGCAACTACAGACCTTCAGAACTATCACCCCATTATCCTGATGAGTCTGATATGCAAAGCTATGGAACACATCGTCATGGACCTAATAAACAAGGATATAGGGAATCTCCAAACTCTGGATCCCGCACAGTTTGGTTTTGTGAAGGGTAGATCATGCCTGCTCAACTTGGTCAACTTCTTTGAGTAAGTCACCAGAGCTGTGGATGATGGCAAGGTGGTTCATACAGCCTACCTTGATCTAGCCAAGGCTTTTGATACCACCTAACCCACAGTGTGAAAGTAGCTGAAAAGTTAGACTGCTGATTAGTCATGAGTGGAGTCCCACAGGGTCCGGTCCTGGGTCCTCGCCTGTTTGGTATCTACTTCTCTGAAGTCCAGGCCAACATGAAGGGACTCTGGCTGACAAAGTTTGCAGCCAATTGCAAGTTGGGAGCTATTATTAACTCCCCAAGGGATGTGTAAATCCTACAGAATGGCTTCACTGTGACCAACGACTGGTGTAAGAACCATGGCCTTAAGCTCAATGCCAAAAAAATGTGTCGACATCCCCTTTTGGAAAAACCCGGTTCCCATGAATTACCACATTGATGGTAGTCCACTGAACACAGAAGACGTTATAAGAGATCTGGAAACACAGGTTGACAGCAACCTCTCTTTTGATCACCACATTGCCACTGTGGTCAGAAAGTCCTTCTATGTGGCACATCTCATTACTAAGGGTTTTGCATCCAGGAAGAAAGAGGTCATTGTCTCCCTCTACTCTTCCCTCATTAAGCCAATAATCGAGTACAATGCCCCATTTGGCATACACCTCACTAGACACCTCACAAAGATAATCCTAGGCCTTAAACACTTGTCCTATATGGACAGAGTCAAAAAACTCCAACTGTTCTTAGAGGCGATCTCTGCTTGACTTACAAAGCCATTTCTGACCCAGCTCTGTTAGAAATGCTACATCTAAACAAATCATTACCACAATTAAAAGAACATGCTGGAGGGACAGGTTCATAACCCAGAGACTACTCATGCTATGGAACAGACCTCCCATGCATGTCAAGCAGAGCACCTCGCTGACCCTCTTCAAGAGAAATCTTAATGAGTGGATGGGTAACAGAAAATTCACCCCGGGGATAATTCCAGTGGTTCTACTCAACAGAGGCACTGGGAACTAAATCGGGTGTAAGGCTGCCAACCATCCAGAATTCTTCTGGACTGTCCAGAATTAAGAAACCCTGACCGGAAAATGGAGATTGCCTTGTATTGTCCGGAAAAAATAAAATAAGTTATGGTTGTTATGTCCGGGATATTAGTTTTCTTTTAATTAAAAAAAAAAATTAAGGGCGTTCTTCTTTAAGAATGCCCTTTACATCCAGTCGCACAGAGGCAGAAGAGCAAAATGGGTCATAAACGCAAACGCCTGTTGTGTCTGTGTAACAGATTGGTTTACATCTTTGTCTTTCGGGTGTGGAGTTTGAATTCCAGTCCAGAAGCTGTTTTTTGGACTGCGCAGTGGACGATAATCATGAGATTCACTGTACTACCCTTGAAATTTTGTGTGTTATTAAAAACTATGAAGTTGGAATGAGGGATGAAGATATAAGGTAGTTCCAGTTTATAGAAACTATTTGTTGTGTGTGTTGTTGCTAATATGTAATCAGACACATCTAGCATTTGTTGTCTGAGGTTTTTAGTAAGGTTCGATGTGCTGTTAGTTTGCATACAAGTTAGATTTATTATTTTTCTGACTTAATTAACTATACATTTCCACAAGGGGATACTAGTTAAAAATGAGCAAACAGAGAATCTTCTATAGTTGTGGGTCTAGAAAACATTAAGTTTAGACCTGAAAATGTTAAAATATACCTTCTTAGTTGTTTGTGTTTAACAAGACAAAACAGCACTTTTACAGAATGGCAGACTTGTTTTAGTCCCTACACATACTAAATGACCATACAGTCATTCACATTTAATAGGCAACTATAAGAAAACACATTTTACTTATTCTTCAACACTTGCAGTTTACAAAACCCAGATGTTGCTTACTTTTGCTTATTAATACTGAAACAACAGACGCATGGGCGTGAAGATGATTTTATTTCTTTTCTCTGGTAACTAAAATGGAAATCCCAACATAACTAATCCAGGCTCCATAAGACTGAATGTTAAAAAAAATATATGAAAAAATGATGCAGCTAATTAAACAAAACTGTTCACTAGCTTCTAAAATTTAACAGAACTATTAATTTCTGTGGTTACAATAAAATATTTTTGATTGCTTCATTTAGCTAATGAATGACATGTCTGCTATGTATATTTTCTGCCTGTGTTTTCACCAGTGTAGATAAGTGTTTTGTGTATACTGTTTCCTTTACACTTCTGGCCTGGTGGCTTGAAAATGGTCTTGAATTAGCCCGCATATCTGGTTATCAAATCATAAGTAAATACACACTTACAATTTTAATGCAATCTGAGGAGTATCATATAACATATGATAAGTATTTACATAAGAACATAGTCACAATGGATGTAACAGCAGTTATGCCGTATTTGTTATTTATTTTTGAACATATTTGCTATGAACTTTATTAGTAAAGACTTACAAATCAAGAGATTGTTAGCACGTCCTTTATAGAAATAAGAGACTTACTACATGCCTGAAATGGAAGTGGTGGAACAGTGTAATTGGATATAGTGCAAGGATATGGCGTCAAGTATTTACGATTGTTAAGATAATGAATAGGTTCAACCTTGATTGAAAATATGCAACAAGAATAACATACAGTCTGGTCAGAAGTACTTATTAACCAGTGAATTTAAAGCAATTACATTTATTCTCAACTGATATGAGATTTCAGCTTATTATTAATGGTTACTAATTTATCAGTTTGTCTATATTCAGAGTATGACTTCAGCTTGAATTATTTCTGGAAATGCTGTTTTGGTTAAGTTTAGTTTATAAGCTGGTGTCATTTGTCATTGTGCCTCAGAATAATAATGTAAAGTCTAAATAGGTTGTTCAGCGTACCTGTACATTTCTGACTGTGTGACATAAGCTGTGTCAAGATTGTAGAGAATGTAGTTAAACTGTAGGCTTGTGAACTGTTTTGTAACTTTTGGGTGCATAGGCAACTGAAAGTGTAGTAAACCAGTTGTATGCAGTTTTGGATACTGTATGTCTTGGGCTGACTTGAACTCTTATAGGGAAGGAGTATTCCACAGTATGTAGATGGAGTGCTGATGCTATGTTGTATTTTAAGGAGGTGCCTAGTAACTATGATCCTGTTTTCAGTTTGCCATCCATTCCTTATTCAATATTACCAGTTTACTATTTTTAATGTAATATAGGCAATTTATTTTTCAAGGGCAGATGGCAGCCAGGCAATAAATTTGTAGATGAAACACTGAAATATAAAGTTGTTTGCTAGCAGCAACCTTTTCATTAGTTACAGCTCTCTTTAAAGTGGGATTATTCAGTTGACCTTTACTTCTGCAGAGATTGTCATTACAATCCACCAGTATCAGTCAATATGCACAGACATTTAAGGTTGAAATATTCTGAACTGGGCAGTTTTGTCACTATTGGGTCATATGTTTTTGTTTCATTGCTTACTGGAAAAATATTCTAAACTATAAGTTTAAAACACACTGTAACAAGTGGTGCTGTATTATACAAGGGATATAATTTAATTATTATATATTATAATTTAATACAATCAGGAAGGTGAGTCAAATAACTTTTGCATAGTCCTAAAAATATGTGCAAGGGGCCTGTGATTTGAAAACAACCCAAAGGTAAACTTAATCTGCCACTGGCCAGATGCATTTTCTTTGAGTGTGGGCTTCAATGCTATTTCAGTGAATGTGAGTTTCAAAGGCAGAGAAGTTTTAATGCTAAGTCTGTTTTCATTGTAAGACTATTACTTTGTTTAGCAAATGTCTATCAGTGTTTGTGCTATAAAATTCAAAATAAATGTTTTAAATTAAATCTAAATATCTGTAATCATTGTAGAAGTAAAGCAGAAAACAGCAGGCACACTGAGAGTATTGAACAGTGTGTTTATAGCAGCTGGGGAGAAATGCAATTAATGTATTCAGCATGCATAAAAATATGCCTGTCTAAATATAAAAATTATACAGAAAACTATATGTGAAGTAGAAACTACTAACAGAGTGTAACTTTTTTTTTTCCTCAATTAATGGGACACTGGAATGGAGCTTGGGGGTACCAAAATTACACGCATTTTGCTTTCATGTACTTGTCCAGAATTTTTTTACATGAAAAGTTGGCAACCCTAGTCAGGTGGCACTATGTCAGGGTAATCCTATGGCGAGGCTTGTAAAGGCACAAGGGTCATTAGCCTAGTACACACCTATGAACCTATGAAAATAAGAACAGGAAGAAACAAATACAAAAAAAAAGGAAAGTCACGATTTAGATACTTTTGAGACTAAATGTGAACAGTATAAGAAATGAGGTGAAAGGTTGTTGAATGGTAAAAAAATTGTTAAAAAAGGGGTATATTATATTTGTTGGACACAGGATATGTTAAAAAAGTAAAACGAGATAAAAATTGAAGCTGTAGGTAGGAAAAAAATTATTTGATTGTAAGATATAAAACACGTTCTAGGTTAAAAGTGTTAATAAGAAAATATAAAGTACAAATATGTACTAATTGTATTACCAGGAAGGGTGATGATCTGTAACCTGAGGAAAAATGGAAATTATATGAGGCTAATATAAACATGTTAGAAAGGAATTATGTAATCGTGAACATGCCACAGTAATTACTGGGGACATCGACAGTAAGGTAAGAAAAGAAAAAAGAAAATTTAACACAAGATGTAGAGGTAATAAAACAAGTGATATGATGTGGAAACTTGAGATCAGAAAAAGCTAGAGAGCTGATGTACCAAAGGGAATTTTATTTTATTTTTATTTATTAACATTTGTTAACCGGGTTAGTCCAACTGAGCCAGGGGCCCAATTTCAGTGGAGACTCAAAGAGAAAAACTCCAGCGATATTACATATATTTACAATAAAAATCAAATCAAAAATAAAAATGAGTAAAAAATTAAAACCACCATGAAACATAATAAGAAAATCACCAGTTAGAGAATAGCTGTACATAGAGTAGGTTAAATAACAATTGAGAAGTCTAGAGAATATCGCACATGAAGTGCATACAAATAGACAAACCATTCAATCAATTTTTTTTAAATAAAGGATATATATGAACATATATGCTATGGAAGTGAGGGGGGAGAGAGAGGTATAAAGGTATATGAGGCAAGTACAAGGAAGTAAAGAGTAGACTAGGGAAAAGGAGTTAAAGATGAGAAGAGAAGAGGCTAGATCAAGACAAGGCAGGACCATGTACTCTGAAGAAAAATGTTAAGTTCTTTTTTGAACAGGTGTTTTTGATGAATACGTCTTATGTTTTGAGGGACTGAGTTCCAAGCATGTGCAACAGAATATTTGTGCAGGGACTTTCCTATATTTTTATTAGGTTTATATATATCAAGGAGGTGTTTGCTGGAAGCACAAACGTGACAATATGGGTTGTAGTAGGAGGCTAGGTTGGAGATGGAAGGGCAGGAAGAGGGGTCATTCAGATCCAGGAAAGAGTGTGTAATGTAAAGTTGGGGTAGAAGTAATTATTTAGAGAATTCTGGCCATTGGAATTGGAGGGATTTAAGGGCGAGGCAGTGGTGGGATTGGGTCTATATCATAATCTCGAAATATTACAAGTTCGAATCACAAAAGATCGAACTTGAATGATCGAACTGTAATACTTCGAAAGTAAAAAAAAAACATGTGAAGCGTAAGTTAAAAAAAAATTTGCTCTATGCAGGAGGCAAGCCCCCCTGCACCCCCACACCCCCTGATACTTAAATATACCACTTCTGAGATCACACTTCAGTGTAATACAGTGTGGAAATGGAAAATTTCCATTTCCTACACTGTAGAGCAATCTCGTAGTTGGTATATTTAAGTAGTGGGGGCTGTGGGGGGCGCAGGGGGGCTTGTCCCCCTGCTTACACCCTTTATGTTGTTTTTCCCCATTGAAAATGCCATTGACATCATTTCAAACTTTTGATAGTTCGATCACTTGAGTTCGATGTTAAGTGATTCGAACTATTGAAAGTTCGATGATGTGATATAGACCCATGGGATTTATAGTAGAGATTAGAGGCAAACCTGGCTATTTTGTGATAAGTTTGCTCTAATTTAGTGATAAGTGAAGTCTGAACATTAGTAAGGATAGGGGCAGCATAGAGAAGACAGGGTAGAAGAAGGGCTTGAGTGAGGGAAGGTTTAGAATTAGGTGACAGAAATTTCTGGTTGTGATAGAGATGTCCGAGTTTCTGGTGGGTATTTTTTATACATTGTTGGATATGAGTATAGAATTTTAGTTCATCATCAATAATTACTGCAAGTAGTTTGGTATGGGTTTCAGGTTTGATGATGGTCTTATTAAGAGAGGTGATAGAGAAAGAGGGTTTGTGCTGTGCGAGTGTTTTAGGGAAGAAGAGAAGGAGTTTATTTTTTTTTGGATTTAGTATTAGTTTGTTATCAGAGAGGCAGGTTTCGACAGAGGTGAAGATTTGTTTAGTGAGAGCTAGGAGTTCAGGGATGTTGTGGGCAGAGGTAATAAGGGTGGAGTCATTGGCATATTGTAGAAGTGTAGAGAGGACAGTAGCAGAGTGAAGTTTGTTAGTGAATATGTTGAACGGAAGGGGGCATAAATTCGATCCTTGGGGAACTCCAGTATTTACAGGGAGGAATGGACAGAGGACAATTTGCCAGTGGATAGATTGCTGCCTGCTGGAGAGGTAGCTAGATAACCAGTTGATGGAGGAGGAAGAGAGCTGCATATCAGAAAGTTTAGTAAGGAGTTTAGAGTGACAGTATCAAAGGCCTTTGAAAGATCAAGGAATAGACAGGAGACAAGCAAGTTATTGTCACAGGCTTCAGCTATTGTTTGAGTAAAGGAGAGTATTGCAGTGGCTGTGCTATGGTGAGGTCTAAAGTCATGTTGGGTAGGAGTAAGGAGATTGTTGTCAAGAAGGTGTTTGATTAACTGAGCATGGTTGTACTTTTTTTTAATTTTAGAAAGGGGGGCAGGATAGCAATGGGTCTAAAGATAGTGGAATTGGTAGAGTTGCTGCCTTTGTGAAGAGGGATTGTATAAAAAGATTTCCAGATATCTGCAACAAGGGCCTTAGAGATAGAATGATTAATAAGTATACCTACAGGGTAGGCAATGGATTGTGCAACTATTTTTAGGAAGTGGGAGGGTAGTTGTTTGGCAGAGGGGGAACAAGACTTAAGTTTATTTAGAAGAGATTTAATAGTGGTAATTGGGACTGCTTGGAAAGAAAATGTATTGGGAAGAGAACTTTTCGCCTGTATTGCTGCATTTCTGTCTACCGAATGGTTGGGGACAATTTCCTCTTTTTTCTTGCCTCACCTTTTTGAGTGATGCGCATTCTTTGATTAACAGCATTATTGGGTTGCAAATCTTGCAAGTGATTAACATACATCTTTGTTACCTGGTTTACCGCCTGAGTTGATTGGGAGAGGTTGCTTTGTTTAACAATTATAAAATGACTATTAAGTAGAGGTTTGCCAGCCCATTTAGTGTTTAAGAAGCGCGTAATAATAATGAATTTTTTCAGTGCCAGACTTTCGCTTGTTCCAAGAAGCTTGGAGACAAAACATGGGGTTGCAGGGTTGGATGAAAAAGCAGTCCGCTCTTTAGTTCAGCTCGTTTAGGGCCTGAACAGAGGTTTAGCTTACGCCTAGGGTTCTTTCTGAGGCGGCATTACTGTTTAGAGGTGTACCCTCTCCAGGCAGAGTTCCAGGGCAGAAACTTCAAAGTGCCGGTCGGCCCTTCAGACCAAAAGTAGCAAGGATAGCGCTTCCCTAGGGTTCTGTTTTAGAGTGAGGCAGGCGCTTCAGGTTCAGCTATTCTTCTAATGGCAGGTTGGTTACCAGGAGTTTCTCCTGATAGGCAATAGAAGAGACTTTAGAGTTGATTAGTGGAGAGGGATGGGGGGCCAATAAGAGGCCTTCTCTGACCACTTGCACAACTAGTTTTGATATTCCCAAAGGGCTTAGAGCCTTTCTACTGCTTCTCTTTGCAGGAGGTAGGGGGTCTTCTCACTTCTTAGGGTGGATTATTTGAGATGACACATTAAACTGGAGGGGGTTCATTTTCTAGGAGGGAAGAGATTTGCTCGGCTTCTACTTTGTTTGGGATAGCCAGATCAGAGGCCTCTCCAGGAAGAAGCTTAACTACTCCTTTGTTTAGGGGTTCCAGGGTTTCTGAATCTAACCCTTAGTGCCTGCCTTTGTAGGATTTTGTTTTTACAGAGATATGCCTGAACCCTGTTTCTTTGTTTCCTGCTCCTGACTGAACCCCCTTGGTACTATAAGAGGCCCTAAGGAGTTAAACTTTTGTTGGTTAGTACCAGGAAACTGTTCCTCAATAAAGGCAAGGTGTTTAAACCTGCTTGGGTAAAAATCCTGTTCCCATCCGGCCTCACTGTGTGAAGGTGGCTGGGCGCACCATAGGTGGGAGTGGAAAGGCCTTACTCTTCCAAGAGTCAGAAATGTAAGGCTGCTTTCCTTGTAGGAATTTAAGCTCAATATCGCTTAGCCAAGGTTTGTCTGGACAAAGCTCAAGGTGGATGGGTTTGGGATGTGTGCCTTTGTCTTTTCTTGCTGATTGTCTCTATGTGACAATTGAACAAAGGCCTTATGTGGTTGAATGTCTTTGCATCTTTTCTTCCAATTTATGCCACTAGTTGGATGCTTCGCAGGCATTATCTGTTTGTGGTTCTAAAATCATGATGTGATGTTAGTCTGACCTGTTGGAGGATTACAGTTTGATGTGGAGCAGTTTGAAAGTATGCAAGCTTTCTTTGTTAGTCTGAAAATGGAGACAAAGATCGAGAAGTGCAAACTGTTTATTGATTTGCAGGGCACTGCCACCGGGTTATGTAGATCTTGCTGAGATAAGTAGGTGGAGAGGTAGGATCAGGTTTGGTACCAAAGATGTAGGTTAGGGTTTACCTGGGGCAGCAGTCAGTTCTTCTCGCCTAGATAGGGTGTTGTCAGCACAAGCTGTTAAAGAAGGTGACCAGGAGTCCTTTCTTAAGTTCTGTAGAATGACTGGCTCTAGTGGGTAGGCCCCTTTCAGACCTGGTCCCTCCTTCTAAGCCGGGTCTAGTACAACTCTTTCGCTTCACAGACAATTCCCTGTTCTAGGGATGGGTGTTGGATTCAGACTTACGCATTCAAGAAGTCGAAGTGTCAAGAGGATATCCTGCATTTTCCTTTCTGTCTGCACAAGCTCTTTGGTAAACAACTTTCAAGGACATTATCTCTCCTCAACACTTGGGACTGGAATATTTTCGATCTCATGTGACGGAACAACTCTCGGCACCCCCCTGTTCAAGATGTCACTATGGTAACTTGGGATCTGGTACGGGCTTACTCCCTATCTGTGCTTATCAAAATTCTGTTTCAGCATTCGTACTCAAGCAAGAGATCACATGTTTCAAACTCTGCTCTGCCTGCTGGCTGGCAAACTCTCTTCAGAGTATTCATTACACTTCTATCTGGCTCACCTTCACTCAACAGGCAATTGGGTAGTTTTCAGCTGAGATTGATGACTCTGGACTGATTACATCACAAGCAAGAAACACCAGTGCTAGCACAAAGGAAGGAATAGCAGTGCTCTAGTGACCAGGATTTTAGGGTATCTAAATAAAAAAAGACGACTGCCCCATTCTACTTCGAAACTCTGCGAAAACTACAATACAGTGAATATCATGACCTTTTTATAGGGAGACAAACAAGATCCAGACAAACTTCAGCTCATCAACCTCCCAGGCAGGAAATTCACTGACTGCAGCAACACAGCTGATCATAGGCCTTTTTAACATTCAGGATCAAGTGTACGGACTTATGCCAAACATCATATCTCAGTCCGCAATCAACAATGAGAAAATGTACGCTAGGGGCACTGCCATGGCTTCTAGCAGTACATTTCAATAATACTGCCAAACTTTGAATGAGGATCTCTCAAATGGGTCAGAGGAATCATGGAAACAAGACCAGATTCCCAGACCCGACATCAAGCAGTAAGATTTTACTCCTTGCCTTGCCTCAAGAGTACTGTGGTGGCAAACTGAAAATGCAACTGTGACAGAGCTCAGAATCAACATTGCCAGCCGCCGGAGATACCAAGGCATAAGATGAGAGGTTTTCAGTCCTACAGCTTGATATATGTTGAGTATCTACACAGAGCTTGCTGGCTATTCTGGTTACCAACACAAATGGTGCAAACTGTTTCAGCCAACAAGTGGAAACAAGGGGGAACAACTCTTCCAGGGCAGGTGTTGATTCTAACAGACAATGGTGAATGCATGTACTACGGAGGACAAAGCATCTCAGGCACAAGTTCTAAATGGAGCAGAATGTTTAAGCAGAAATGACCTTGGATCAATCATGTAAAGACTCGCCAGGACTCGATGCCTTCGGAGCATGGATCTTCATGACTTTGTCATGATGGACAAACCATGAGGATCTCAGGCTTCCCTCTGTCAACCAATATGCCAACCAATTGCATAAAGGGTTTCATCACACAGCTTGGAACCTTCTTCGCTCAGTCTTTCCATTCCAGCTCTTTCAGTTCAATCACTTTCCACCTGTATGCCTTCTTCTGTCTTTACCAGGAGCCAAACTCTGTTGGAGGCCAAGGATCCTTTTGATCCTCTTTGATTAGCCTCGAAAAGCTGGTCATCGGGCCAAGGATGTTCTGGTCAAGTGTAATCCCAGATTGGACTAATTTCTTCCACATCGGTTATACCTCCAGGTTCAAACTCTGCTCATCTCATCTCTGTTAACTTAATCTGACATTCCACATCCTCCAGGTCAAAACTCGGTGTCAAAGTGTCAAATCCAACTATTTCTTTACAAAGAATTATGTGCAGGAGAAGAAAAAGGCACAGTACAAGAAATGTAGAGCAATTTGGAAGGAATTAAATTTTATTAGAAAGGAAAGAATTGAAATCTCTGATTTTACTTTGAGTAAGCAAAAGCTCTATCTTACTCAGTTCACTAATATGGGTCTGTCCTTCTCTTCCATTGCTGCTTTGCAGTCAGTCCTCTCATCCTTCATTCTTCATTTGGCAAAGATCCCACCATTGTTTTTCTTCTTCCCTTCAGAACTTTATTAGACCAGCTAAGAAAGAATGAGGCTAAGAACTCCAGAGCTCCCTTTTGTCTTACTCTTGGGAACTGAAAAACCTTTTGGAAAACCTACTCTATTAACTTTTGAGCATTGAGAACTTCTGAATTGAAATTGGAAGATTTGCTTCTGCAGAACTTTGGAGCGATGTCTGAGTTGAAGGGCAGGGGATCTGAGTTGCCATCCCTCCTGATTTTGATTTTGATAGGGTATCATCCATATTAATATAGTATATTTCCTTTATACCTTCCTTTACCTTTTCCAAGCCAGTTTGGGTGGCTTTTCATTTGACTACTCAACCCCAAAATAAAAAAATATTCCCCAAAAGATGCTGCATACCAAGATTTTGTTTTGTTTCAGGAGCAAGGAGCAGTTTCTTTTGCTTTAGGCAGTTGTTTCTTTTGTTTGTTTCAAAACATTTGATTTCGGCAAGCCTGTGTCATTTGCAACAAGTTATTTGTGTCATGCTTTTGCATTGGTGCATTTTGTTATTCCCATCATGGCAAGGAGGTTCCAGCTGGGATTAGGCCTCATTCCACTAGGGCTACTGCCACCATATTTTGCATTCCAATGGGGTGAGTTCATGACTATACTTTCTTCAGCTACTTGGAGTTCAGTATCTACTCATTATCACCTTCCCTCTCACTCTAAGTCTAGGGCTGGTTGCATGTTGTCAGCTCCAGCTGTTTCAAGGCATGCTCCTGCTTCTTTATTTCTCTTTGACCTCCCCCCTCTGTACTGTTTTGATTCTACCTGCAAGACTGAGGAAGCAGAAACAGAAAGACATTTAGTACAGTACCCATAAATGTAGATGTTAGAAATGAGATTCTTGTTGCTGCAGTCTCCTTCCCTCCCTCTGTCCCCTCCTGTCTGTTGGTGGTTTTGTAGGTGATATTTTTGTATATATTTTTCATTTTTTTGTTCATGTTTTTGTTTTTTTTTTGTCTTTTTTCTTTTTAGTTTGAGGGGAAAAAAAGACTGAGGATATGGCGCCCGGTCATGCATTAGTACCATGAGCCGTACTGGCTGACGATCTAATGCCCTGCGCTGCCTTGACCAACCAACGCCTTATACTCTGGACTGGATCACGGACTATACCCAATAGTAAGGACTGCAGCAATGCAATGGAATCCTAATCTATTTTTGGTGGTAGGTACAAAACTGTACTTTTTGTTGAGAGGTGATAGAGGGGTTGGGTGAGATGTACTATTTTGTGTGAGCTTTTGGATAATTTCTATGAAATAGTTGTTGAGGAGAGTGGCAGTTAAAGTGGCAGTGTTGTGTGGAAAGGGGTTGGGAGTAGTGGGTTTACTTGGGTGGAGCAGGTTGTTGATGGAGGTCCAGACTTATTTTAGATTTTTGTGAGAGCTGCATTGATTAGCAGAAAATAAGCTCTCTTAGCTTTGATGACTAGTTTTTTGGTCTGGTTTCTGTGCTCTTTGTAAGTCTGAAGTAAGGGAGGGGATTTATTTTTAACCCAGGATTTCCAGGTGCTATCTGTTTTGTGCATGATCAGTTGGGTTTGTTTTTGTAAGCCAGGGGTCATAGTTGGATTTAGTTCTGATTTTTCTAGAAGGCGTGATAGAATCAAGAGTGTCAAGGAAAATCTTACTGAAGGACTTTACAACCTCAATGAGAGGGAGGTGGTACAGGAAGAACCAATTGATGCCAGATAGTTTAGAGTTAAAAGTATCTGGGTCAAATAGGGCATATTCTATAGGTATGATCTTTGGGAAAATGTTGAGTGAATCTATGAATAAAGGTTGGGGAGAGATCATTTAAGGAATTTGGAAGGATGCCATGGTTATGGTAATGGCTGGGAGCTGAGGTAAGAATCCAGTCAAGGATAGGTCCAGAAGGGGAGTTTTTGTTAGTTCTAGTGGGGGTAGAAATGTGTTGGTGAAATCCATGGAGGTTGAGATTGTGGGTAGGGGATGAGTGGGACAGTTTAGACAAGTCTATGTTAATGTTTCCAAGTATGATGGTTTCATAGGGGACATTTTTGAAACAGATCTTCTTGTGACATGATGGAAGTGGTGGATGAGGTAGAAAAAGTAGATTTTTCAGATCATGGGGCAATGTTAGCTGTGTTAGGCAAGAAAGAAAGGAAGGAGGAAGGTAGTAGCCTATGAAAAGGGCACATGACAATGAAAGTATTTTATAAAATATGGACACAGTGGTGATTATTATTTAAAGAGAAATGGAACAAATATTTTTTGGAAGTATAGAGAGAAAGATAAAAAAAGGAAATAAAATCAAATAAGAAAACATGTTGAAATTTTTGAGAAAGGAATGGAAGAAGGAAGTAACAGGATAAAAGACAGAAATAAACTGCATTATAAAATAAGGAAAAAATTAAGACACTGTATAAATAGAAATATTTTTAAAGGGAGAGATGGAAGACATTTCACCCTTTAAAAAAAAGATGGTAAAAAGAAAGGGACATAAGATGAATGGAATATTAAATGGGACTTATGTATTAAAAAGCAGATAGTAAAAAAGTATAGTTGAAAGGAGAAGGTGGAAAGTAAAGAAAATTTTGGTCAGAGAATATGTATGTTAGAAGACATAACTGAAATGAAAGAATTGGTAGATGTAAAATAAAAGAAGCTATCAGCAGCAGGCTTAGATGGGTTAAGTTGTGAATATTACAAGGGGTGAGTGTAAGGGAATTAGAAGTATTTGTGGAAATATTGAATGAATGGTTAGAAGAGATAGATGAAAATATATGAGCTGGAGTGATTCAATTCCTATGGAAAAAAGATGACAAAATATTTAGAATAGGAGGCCAATAACACTGGGGAATACCGACTGTAAAATCTTTATGAAACTAATATGAAAAAGAATGTGAATTGTTTTGGAAGGTGTCATAGCTGGAGGGATACATGGAGTAAAGGGAATACAAGTGAAGGAAATTTTAGTAATAAAAGAAGTAATGGATGCTATTTAAAGGAAAATAAAGATGTAAGGTTCGCTGTATGTGACATAGCAAAACATTTGATTCAATAAGTCATGAGGCAATGTGGGAAATTTTAAGGGATTATAGGTTTGGAAAAGAATTAAAGATATGTAATGAGACATCTTGGGGGAGATTGTGGTAAATGATTGGTTAGGAAAGAAAAAATTGAAAAAGGCTGAAACACGTGTATCCAGTGAGTATGTGTTGACTTGTGCCAGTAATGAATGCAATAGTACAAATGTACTGGTGAAATAAGAAAAGCAGGACAGCAAATAAAAAACGATGTATTCATGCCTGTGTATATGTTTCATATGCAGATGATTTAGTTATGGTATCAAAAATATAGTATGGATGAGGGAAATTGGGACAAGAATGGAAATGGGTAAAGTAAAGCTGGATTAAGGTTAAATAGGTCAAAAAGTAATGGGTTTTGGTGAAATGAAAAGGTAAATGGAATATATTGGGAATCATGTTTGCAAAAGCATGAAAATCGAACAATGGAGAAAAATCCTGGATGAAATAAGTTTGTTGGTGTTAAACTTTCTATTTATCATTTAGAAGGAAAGTGTATGTTAAGTAGATATGTTGGGAAAAAATGGGTTATCTGGCGAGCTTACATATGGTTTGTGAAAAAAAAAGAAAAACAATTGTTAAATATTTTTTCAGTTTTATTTGGGGGTCAAGTTAATCCAGATAACTAGAGAACAGAATTTAAAAAATCCAGTTGTATATTTGGTATTTATACAACTCTTTTGAGAATTAAAAATATGAAGGAGAAAAAACATAGCTTGATGGGGAAAATACAGTATGTGAAATATGGAGAGACAAAAAAATGAAAAGAGAAATCAAGTGATTATATGAAGTAATTAAGGAAAATTAGGATTGGTGAATGCAAGAAAAATAGAATGGAATAGTATTTCATGATAATGAAAAATATTATTTAATATATCCATGGAGAGATTACAAAGATAAGATTAAAAAAGCAATAAAAATATAAAGGAAAGATTTGATCATTTTTATGAGACTGGAGATTTCTTGTGGAGATTATTATTAGATAAGTTGTCTGCAAAAAGTAGCATGAAATACAAAACGGTAGAGGAAAGAAAACAAAGATTATAATGAAAAAGAAATGGCAAATCATTTTTGTTTAGACTGTAAAAAGAATGAAGACTTGGAAAAAATCAAGTATAAGTGGGAAGGTTTTCAAAATATAAACATAACATTGTGTGGGAAATATGAAAAACAAAAATGTGAATTTGACAGGTAGAATATGACATTGATTATAATAGTGTGGGTACTGTGGGAAAGAAGGTGTGATCAATTACTGTATAATAAAAATGTGAATCACGAATATGTGTTGGTTGAAATAAAAAGGTGGTCATGGGGAAAAGGATGGGGGATAGAATGAAATATACTAAAGACTGTGAAAATGAAGTAAAATATTTGTGTGTGTGTGTGTGTGTGTGTGTGTGTGTGTGTATCTCTATATATCTATATCTATATCTATATATATATATATATATAGAGAGAGAGAGAGAGATAGGTCTACTTCAGTAGACTGAAATTACATTGAATTGACTCTTACTTAACTGAGACAACACCACCAAAATCTTATTTTAATGAACGGTCAAATCAATGGAATTTTAACCTGGGAAAGAAGGCAGTTGGTGAACATTAAAAAACATACTGAAGCATGCCAAATCCAGCCAAGTTGGGGGCTTCACCCCCACACACACACACCCCAACTAAATATACCAACTCTGAGATTGCACTATAGTGGGGAAAAGGGCAAATTTCCTCTTGTTAGCCAAATGCCTCCTTTTGATTCGATCTGATTAAATGGGATTTGGGTCTATTGAAGTAGACCCATATATACCTATCTATATCAATACACACGCACACTCACATGCTTCTACTTGGAAGGAGTGCGATTATATGTAGATATATGTGTATGTAAGACAATAAACGATAAGCAAAACGGCTATACAGGTAAAACCCAGTATATAAAAAGAGAAGTATATGAGAGAAAACACTATACCGGGTACCACACAATAACGTCTTTATTTAAACAAAGTAAAAAAGAGAGGTGAGCACTTTCGCAACCTTTGTTGCTTCATCAGACAAAGAATTAACTGTTCAACTGCTTGTTTTATATCACTCTCAGTCAAAAAATTTTTTCCAATTAGTGACATCATACAACTTTTGAAAATTTAAAGGCATATATGACAAGAATATTGTAAAATACGCATGTGAATATAAAATATATATACAAAAATGTAAAGTATGTTCATATTTATGCATATCTGATTTTAAAACAGTTAAATAATCTCATTAAAAATGCATATATATAAAAAATGCATATAAATAAAAATGCATAGTATATTCATATTTATGCATATCTAATTTAAAACAATTAAATAATCTCATAAAAATGCATATATATATAATATATATTTAAAAAGAATGCATAATACAAAATATATAATAAAAGAAATATATGTATATATATATATATATATATATATATATATATATTTTTATTTTATGCAAAAAATTAATTGTGTTGAAGACATCTAGCTTTAAGAAATGGAACCAGTGATGTACAACCATTTAAGCCTGGATATCTATCAGCATTGAGCTTGATAATCCATCTTTGTTCTCGGCTCTCTGTGAAATTTTCTATATCTCCTCCCCTCACATTTCTATGTATATGTTGTAAAACAAAGAACTTGAAAGAGTGTGAAGGGTCAGTGTTTAAAACATGTTGAGCAAGCGCACTAGTAGTTTTGTTATTTCTGATGTCTCTTATGTGTTCCAATATTCTATCCTTTAAGTTTCTATTTGTTTTTCCTACATAGAAGGCATGACATATTTGGCAGAAACAAAAATAAATAACATCTGTGGTTTTACAGTCTGCATATGAATGAGAGTATAGTGTAAAATTTCTAACAGGATGAATATATGGTGTAGTACTATGAATATGTGTACAAGCAGTACAAGACCTACAAGGAAAAGTACCTTTGCGTCTGGAATTATAGGTAGTTTTTTTGACGTCTTTATTATACAATTGTTGTTTTAATGTTAGATTATTTCTGAAACTGAAGCTAGGTGCATTACCAATGAAAGAATGTAAACAAGGAATCTCATGTAAAATGTGCCAATGTTGTTTAATAATATTAGTATACTGATTAACATTACTGGCATACTGAAAAACCACTCTAATGCTATTATTTTGTGTATTATTTCTCATATTACTGCTATCTGACGTAATAGAATTAGAAGATTGAAAATACGCTTTACATTTAGAGTCCCTGAGTGTCCAAGCATCAGAAATAGTTCTATCTATTTCATCCATATTATATCATCTTCTTAAAAAATCAGTTTTCAATTTATTCAAAGCTAGTACTGCATCATTATCATTGTTGTGTAATCTTAATGTTCCGTATACCTGCCCCTTGAGCACATTTCTTGGAATGTGTCTAGGATGCATACTGGTTTTGTGAAGGTATGTATTTTTCTTCGTGGGTTTGTGAAAAATTTTGCTGGTAAAACCTGTCAACTCTGATTTGATTATATGTACTTCTAAGAAATCAATCTCAGATGTAGAAAAATTGTATGTGAATCTCAGAAAATCAGTAGTTGTATGCAAATAGTTAATAAATAATATAAGCTCAGATATATTGCCTTTCCATAATAAAAAAACATCATCCACAAAACGTGTATACCATAAAAGCTGACTGATAAATGGATTCTTATCAGAAAAGACATGTGTTTGTTCCCAGAATGTAAGCGATAGATTGGCATAACTATTTGCACATGGTGTGCCCATGGCAACGCCGATCTGTTGCAGAAAGAATTGTTCTTCAAAATATACAACATTATTTTCCAGAATAATCCCTAACAAACTGCATATAAGTTGTACTTTTTCATTGGTGAAGCAATTATTTCTTGTAAGAAAATTTCTAATCATATTAATGCCCCATGTATTCGGGATACTTGTAAACAATGACTCTATATCCATAGTGACAAGAGCAAAGTCATTCATATCAGATAAACTTTCAATTCTAGTATGTAATTTCTCTAGAAACATTTTGGTGTCTCTTAAAATATTTTCACATTTGTCTAAGAGCACATGCAGTGTACTTTCAACATAAATAGACAGTGGTTCTGTACACCAACCAGTGCCTGAGACTCGTGTATGTAAGACAACCCCAACTCTGTTAGAAGTACAATGGGATCTTTTACAGTCACCAGAGCTACAACCATCTCAGGCAGATAGGGCCTCAGTATAATGTCTCATCCAAAGGACAGTGCAATCAGAAAGGCAGCTGCTCCTCTAATGCTGCACTATTGTGCCAGAATTGGAAAACTAATCCATCTACCTGGTGTGGGAATAGAACCCACAAACTTCTGCACCAAAGGTGAGGATGTTACCAATTGAGCTACTGTATTTTTAATACAGTGCACCATAAGCGAATGCTGCACTCCTGAGGTGCCAACGTTTGCAGTGACTTTTTTTGCCAAGGTCCCAATTGCCTGAGTTGGTAGTAGGATGAAAAATTTCCCAGTGTTATGTCCAATTTTTTTTTGTCAGTACGAATATCACCTCAGGTTTTTCCTAACAAATAGGCTATGCTAAGTAGAACTAACGCTGTAAAAAATCAATCAATCAACCAATAAATCTGTTATATATGTATTTGTATATCTACCACATTTTGCATACTGTTTATGCATAGATTTTGTGCAAACCAGTACAAAACATTATTCACTAGTACAGAAAATAAATTTAACACCTTTTAGAAAACAACTATAACTAGAGGGAGACTGCTAAAGCAGAAGTATGAAATAAAGGTACAATGTGCCATCTAAATCTGTAGTGTAAAGTATATGTACAGTATATACAACATAAACACAAAGTAAAGTTGAAAAATGAGCAGAAAAGAGACAAGTAAAAAGGTACACATAGTGGAACAGGTAATATAATAAATGTGGGAAGAAATGAGCAATGTGTTTGTGTTTAATTTGCAGGGTACAGCAGTTATCTCCATGGACCTTCTTCATATTCGGCCCAGGAGCGCTGTCTGGTTTATTGACTTGCTCAGAGTCATACAGTTAGACAACACAGGCTGTCGGAATCAAACCTTAATACACTAGACTTAAGGAATCTCATAAGTGATACAAAATGGCATTAGTTAATTGCTAAGGAGAATCTGTAAGGAAAACATTAATCTTGATACAGTTAGGGTATACAGTTTAATAAAGGATTGGGGTATACTTGAAAGAATACAAGAGTAGCAACAAGTGATTCACAAGACTAGTTTTGATGGTTTCCATTACTGGTTAAGCTGCACATGTGCATGTCCACGCACACACACACACACACACACACACACACACACACACACACACACACACACACACACACACACACACACACACACACACACACACACACACACACAGTCCGCTGTAAAGTTAATGCACTACAGGTTTAGCTAAAGTACTAGAATAGCTTAGATACAAAGTATAACAGTGTTAGTTATCATGCAGTTCTAGAGTTATGGTCATGTAAGAAGCCCAGGCATTACATTAGACTTATTATTTCATAGCATAAGCTTGACTATGGCAAAGCCTGGAGATTTAAAAGTTGCAACATGTGCCCTTATAATGATGTCCTACTGATATGACCTTTTTTTTCTTCAGGATTTCAATTATTAGTAACAGAAAGTAAAACTAGAAGTGTGTTTTTATGAATAAATGAAAACTAAGATGTCTGAACATGATTATTAAACCTGGACAAGCATAGTCCTTTATGTAGGAAGCAGTGATGCCCCTGGTATGGGATGCTCCATGTTTTGCTGGCTTTAAGACGTTTTTAGCTTGGACAAACTGTATTTAGTAAGTCTAGTAAAAATTACATAACTGTACAAGAGTATTAGAAAGAAAATGGATAAATATAGGAACTTCTTATCTTTGTAAAGAGAACCTAATATGTCATTGACATTTTGATACATATTGGTAATTGATATCTGCTATTCTAGATTGCCGAAATCAGAAGGAACTTGATTTGGGGCATCTGTCAATGTTTTATTTGAGCAGATACTAGTCTAATCATTTGCTTACTGAAAACATTTTAAAAGAAAAAACAAACTGCTTCCATTTGTTTAGAAAACAGAATGTAAAGTAAAGGCCTTGTCAGGGCCTTTGCGGCACATCACGTCATATTTCTTGGTATGGAACTAATGCTATTCCATTTAAGCATATTCTACATAGTTATATCAGTGTAATTTACACATAATCTCATGCCTTTTGAAAAAAATAGATGATATTCTATAGTATAAAACACCTTTGATAAGTCTAAAGAAAGGGTGGCACCTATCTTGTTTTTGTTAAGTACATTGTAGATTTGGTATACTGCCGTTATCACTCTAGGATTGTGCATGAATACAGTATTCATATGCTTTTGCATGTTTTTGGATATTGTGGACGAACATGACTAAGCACAATTATGCTTGAAGCAAAAGGCACACAGCACAGCTGTCATTATTATGTTTTAAAAATTATATAGGGTTTTATATGTTTTATAAACAGGTATCCTATGCTTGTTGGAGGAGGTGGAATTGAAGCGGTACTATTTTTTGGTTGGGGATAGACCCCCTATTTTGGTGGGGGATAGGCACCCAATTTTTCAAATTATTTTTATGTAAGACAGTAGTTTGGGCAGGAAGTAGATGTAGGGGAGAGGGTTAGGGATGGAAAGAGGTGAAGAGGTGTTGTGCTCAGGAAGAACCATCAGTCCACAGAGCTCAGACATTTCCACTGCCTTATGGTAATGCAGTAGATTCATTGATTGATTGATTAATTGATTGATTTACATTTGTTAACTGGATATTGTCTGACTGAGCCAGCTAGCCTGTTTTCAATGGAGACTGGGGGAGGTAAGCTCCAAAACAAGTAGTTAAGAGAACAAAGAAAAAAATATATATATAAATGGCAAAGATAAAAGAATTACAGAGGTTGTAGGAATTAAAATATACAGTGATGCAAGGATGACCCAAATGTTAAGGGGCTGGGTCCTGTGGTGGTTGGCACCAACCAGTACATTAAGTCTTCAACCAATGAAGAGAATCCTGAACTGGCTGAAGGCCACCACATCCTCAACCAAGTCTAGACCCCCGCAGTGGATGAGGCTTGTCTGGCTGTCATGTCCCAGGGTACCTACTGGACTCGCACTGCTGCCACACCTCTCAACTGTCCAGATTTTCACAGAATGTCCAGGTTTTTGGCTTATATTTTTGGTCTGTTCCTCATAAAATTAGTGGTTTTCTGGCAAATCACTGGGATGATCTGAGGACTGAAGTCACTAAATAATGACATATATTTGAGTTTCAGACTTCAGATCCTTCAGAAAATGCATGTTAAAACAAACCCTCTTACTCTAGCAACATTCTAAGTTTATAAGGGCATTATATTTAAAATGTGTCCCTATTTTTGGGTCTTTGTTCCCCCATTTTGTTGGGCTTTGTCCAGATTTCTTGCACTAAGAAGTTGAGAGGTATGGCTGCTGTCCCAGCCTTGTGAGGATATCCCTGGATAGGCAGGGGGGTGAATGCTCTCTGACCTGGGAGGAATGCTGTTAGGCTGCTCTTAAGGATTCTGGACCTGTAGAAAAATAAACATAAATGGGTGAAAAAGACAATAAAGAATGACAATATAATGCATTATTAAATTAGAAAATGAGAGAGGCAGGATATATATATAGATCACCTACAGAACACCGACAGCCCAAAACACCATCACCCATATGGCCGACACCATATGGTCGACACGCACAATATCGACAGCGCCAGAACTTCACAAAAAAGGAAAATAAAATTTCCTTTTTTGTGCTAGCAGGGCCCCCCCACACCCCAGTACCTTTAATATACCACTACAGTGCAAGAATGGAAATTTTTCCATTCCACACTATTGGGAGATAGTGTTTCCCCATTGTCGATATTCTGAACGTCGACCATATGGCGTCAGCCATATGGGTGTCAGAGTTGTGAGCTGTCAGCGTTCTGTATGGGATCCATATATATATATATATATATATATATATATATATATATATATATATATATATATATATATTAGATATAGATATATGTATATATAAAAAAAAACGTGAGCGACATACGAAAAATGGAGACAGGAAATTCACTCATAAGGTTACACTTCAGTGAAATCTTTATTAATGGTTAATTTTTATTTTTATTAAAACTTTATTTGAATAAATGACAATTTCTGGGAAATGCTTCTGGAAACATGGTAACAATCAGTGTATTGCTATAAACTGGCAGTGATTTTTACATTTGCAGTCTACTGATACTAATGACATATGCTGCTGTAACATAAGAAATGATAATACACTTAAAATTTCTGAGTGAGATAGGTTGTGCTGCACTTGTGTACTGAAAGCATTCTATTTCTTCTAATATCTTTGTGTATAAATTGCTTTTGCATTATAGTTAAGGAATAAATAAGCAATATTTAAAATGCCATTGTTTCTTTAAAATTTCTTTAACATGTGTAAATTTTTTGGCATACTCACGAGCACTCTTATTAAGACATATCCTGTTCTTCTGGAAAACAATTGCATGTTATCTCTTCAGTTACATGTACATAACATATAAATTATGGTTGTTTAACTATCTCAAATGTGTGTTTTACAACATTTTGTACATTCTTATATTCACTATTCAGAAAGGCTCTGATGTCATCCATGCCCTTTGTCATGCTGCCAGCCCAGCTATCTGGAATGTTGTACATAATTCTATGTCATTTGTCAATATTGATAAGATTTATACAAAACTGTATGTTACATACTGAGCTTCAAGAATGTAACCACAGCATACCCTGCTGGAACATAGAAGATTAACTTGCAAAACTTAAGAATAGTTGTGGTTAAGTTACTTTATAGCTGGGCCATAAACAAAAGATGTTATCTCTCAGTTTCAGTTCAATAGCAGACATAATGTCTAGAGATATAACTTTTTCTGTTGTCTTGAAAGAAAAGTAATTACTAGGTTTAAAATGTAAAGTGTTTCATTGTTTTATGACTTCCTAGATCTGGCAAACATCTGAGAGGTATGTATTTTTAACACAGAGATGTTAAATCCTATTAGTTTCTGGTTTAGCCTGGGAACTGAAAGAAGGTGACAAAAAGTGATATCATCCATGCTAACTCAGCAGTAAAATGTGATATTGATTTAAGAACTCTCTCAGACAGAAAGAAACTGTGCATTTTGTCTTGGACCTAGCAAGAACATCCACTCATCATCATCATCTGTACTTGTCTATCTGTAAGTAAGATTGAGGGCACAGTATCTCTTTTAGATATAGATAGGAATATAGTAAAGATTAATTTAGATGTTTTCTGTATTTATTTGAAACTGTCCTGCATTGCTGTTTTAAATATTTCCTGTGATTTTGAACTCTGAAGTTATTGTGTTGTTTGACTGAGTATTGTCTTGTTCTTTTATTATTTAGTATTAAATACAGTTAAGCCTATCTTTGTGGCTGATATTTGTGAGACATATTTAAGCTCTTAGAGTATTTGCATATCTATTTGGTGATACAGTACAGGCCACTCCAATAGCCTTGCTTGCTCAGACTATCATTTGGATTAATAGTAACATTACACAGTAGGATTGGACACCCTTTGTAAGCACCTTATAGTAGCTGATAAGTAGGGGTTGGTGGCAGTGGAAACTACCTTATAGTCTGGGCAGAAGAGGGCATAGCTAGAAAACCTGTGCCAGCCTTCCCCATGTGTGTGTGTGTGTTTATATATAAATCAAATCTCAAAGCGTGTGTGTGTGTATCAGCTACTTGGGCAGGGACACGAGGCACTGGCTGGGCAGACAGGGTGCTGGAGGTCTTTGCTTGGACCCTCAGCTGAGATCTTAACCCTATAGCTGTGCCAGTAGGGAGTAGGGAGAAACAGGTAGAAACCAGCCCCAGACTGACTGTGATCTCTGTGTGTCTTAAAGGAAATTGCACTTTACTGTGTGTGTACTTGTCATCCTCCCAATGTGTATGTCCCCTAGCTGTTATCAGTGGTGTGGACTGAGGCTCCTTGATTACTGTACCAGTGCTGGGGCATCACACCCTTGCTTAAGATTTGTTCTACTTCTTAATGTTTTCATTTTAGCAAGAAAACAGCAAAGCACAACATTTCATTCTTTCAGTTAACTAATCATCTCTTTAAATCAGTATTTCTTCAATGCATGTTGAACTGCAAGGGCTGCATTACTTCCTTCCATGTTTTACTTTGCAGAGCTTATTTATTTAACGGATGGGTACTTCATGAAACCTGTTTGTATAACACTTTGGTAGTCTCTGCTTAGGAAATATTCTTTACATACTCTACTGGCAGTTTTATGTAATATCATGTGAATTTGATAGAAACAGCAGAATTTTAAACAGACAAGCTGTACTGAAGTTGCGCACATACATACAAATGTTACAAATGAAAGGAAGTTATGACACATTCCCAGTTCAACTTGTATTAAAAGAAAACATATTTACTTTTGTTACTGGAATGATGCACTACAAATATTTCATAGCAATATGTGCTTTCATATAAACATAAGCATGTAAGGGGAATACATACAGATGCGTAGAGCAGTAATGAAGCATTGCACTTCTCAGTTTCCTATGTACTGGTTATTTTCATTCTACTTTAACTCCCACCTCCACACCATTTGGGATGTAGTGCCATCTTGTATATGCAGTTTAATATTTTACAATAAATGGCTATCTTATACAATTATCATATTAATAAATATCTAGTGGTCCACAGAAACTAAGTATTTTGTTTATGAAAAGTGTTTGACTGTAATAAGTATTTACTAAGCTAGTACTTAACAGTATAAGAAAAATCTGTGGCAATGCAAACATTCTTTTCTGTTTGTGGCACACATTCACACACACACACACACACACACACACACACACACACACACACACACACACACACGTAAGTATACTTCATCTGTCGTTTTACAGAGATATATATGTATACTTGCATATATTTCCTTTCTCATACATAGACAATTGTATTTATACACACATGCATGTCAATGCATAAACATGCCATACTTGTATAAAGTATGTTTACAGATATGTTTATGCCTACTCATAACTTTGGATTACATTTAGATACATATTTGCATATATACTTTCCTAATTTACCTGTAATCATGCTAAATATATTTATATAATATGAACCTAATTTTCATAACATTAAAAAAGGAAGAATATTACTATAGAAAACTACCCACTCAACCAGCTGGTCAGGCCTACATTTCCCTAGGTCATTGAGCCTGTTTCTTCACTGGGGGTCACAGTAGCTGAGCTCTGTTAGAGATGGCAGGTATGCACCCAACTCCTATCAGATGGCGACTTTCTTCCTGTTTAACCCACAAACACAGGACTCAGTTTTCTCCAGGTACAAACCAGGTAGAAGGTAGAGCATAATTTTTGTCACTTTGTCAGACCAGCTTGGAGTCTGGCCTTGTGCTTTAGAAGTGCTGCCATCATGCTGAAGTGCCAGTACCAGAATAAAGACTTTACAAGTGGGGTGTGGTTCACAGATTTTGAACCACACCCTCTGGAGTGTACCTTCACCATAACTAAACCAAGCTATCAAGTAGGGGCATTAGACATGGCCCTACTATTATTGGCAAATTTGGTTTTACCAAAATGCATTGTCACAAGGTTAATTTTTTTAAGGAAAACATTCACATTTCATTTCAATGATGAATACAACTCATTAATTAAAGCGTTACTTTTTAAGTTGCTTAGATGTGTTTCTACTTCTATGCTTCACTGTTATTATCTTTATGTGAAGAATAAATCTGAATGTCATATATTAACCATTTCTTTAAGCATACCTTTTGCAGTATGGCACCAGTATAAATCTTTTTTATTCTTTTTTCTTTTATTTTCTGCATAAACAAATCTTCATGTGTGTGTCATTATGAACTTTTATTAAGTATTCATGTACTACTGTGATGTGCGGAAAAGCACCTAATTTGCATTCAGCACACATAAATTATCATGAATTTAAATTAAACTGCCATATTAGCTTGCGATTTTTTTAGATAGGTGGGAAATGGTTTATGAAACTGCAGACTTTCTCAAATAAGAAATAAATATTACAAATCCTTGGAATAAGTAGCAAAGAAACAGTGATGTTAGACTGCAGTGCCTACTTGGAGAATTGTGTCTTTTATTGATATCCTGGTCATATTTTGATAATTCACGTGAATACTGATAAAATTTGTATCATTTATGAATGAAAATTCATGACAGCAGCACTGTATATTGAGATAGTCATAATGGAGATTGGAAAAATATTTTGGAAGTTCAATTTGGTAACATTTAGTAATTCTGTAACACAAGGGAGAAGTAAATACTTTGCAGTGATTGTATTATAAAGTACTGAATTTTCAATAATATATCATTGTGACAAGATACATGGTGCTTAACTGGGGTATTTCTGAATGACACTGCTGAAAGAATAATAACAATAGGACTACAGGAAAGTGGTAGAGGAAGGATACAGGTCTGTTACCAAAGGTCTTGCCATACCCGATTTAGTTTCTCCAAGTCTTTTGGGATTCTAATACCATGACAGGAATGGACCCCATTCCTAAGTCAAAGTATGATTAAAGTCTGTGATATTAGCATTATTTCAATGTTTGATGTTTGCCATAAGGGCTCTTTGTAGCATTTGTAGCACCCGCAATGTGCCCAGAACTGACTCCTCCTGTAATTCATATGGAGTTATATGCATCGGTAGCATATCTAAATATGACTGCAAATTCTTTTTAAGAGACCTGTTCCTCCTACAATTGGAACTTTCTGAGTATCTTTCTATCACATTGGCCTCATTTCTGTTTGCAAATCCTGGTATTTTATGACTTTGTGGCTCTCTATGCATAAGACACTCTAATCACTGAATATAGCGATGTCAGTGAACAATGCTAATTTTATTTTATTTTCATGGACTACTTTATCTGGTTTTCTTGCTTCTATTTTTTTGAGCTGTTGGTAATGGGTGATCCTATGTGATATAAACTTTATCATTCTCTATAATACTTTCTGGCTCATGTTTCCAGTGCTTCTCAGCTATTTCAGTATTGTAATGTTTGCACAATCCTCAGTGCAGCAGTCTTGCCACGCTATTATGCTTTTCAGTATTCAGACCCTCTGCCACTAGTGTATCACACACAGCAAGAAGATGTGTGACTGTTTCCAGTTCTGTTATACAGAACCTGCATTTGTTTTTTTTTCTCTCCCACATGTTCAATGGACTTTGTAAACCAATATGTTCATAGTTCAGTATCCTGGCACACCAATATTAACCTATCATCTTTTGGTTTAAATTCGCTTCTCCTTAAATATTCCTGCATCAAATCTTGATCAACATGAGGTTGTTGCAGGAGTTTTTATACTTACAACTATATTTATGCCTTTTCCATGTTCCTTGCCTTCTCATCTGATCCTTCTCCTTATATTCTTCCTTTTGTTTTTTTTTTTTGGCACATTCAATTGCTGCCTGATTTTTATCTGCTTCTGATTTGATTTCCACTCATGCTTGACACTGATATGCTTCTGATAAACTAAGCAGGCAAGTCATGTAAGATTTATTCTCATGTTTTAAAATTTTCACTATGATTGGATCTGCTGAGGTCAGCAAATCTGTATGCAGTCCTACCATTGCAGATCTATACATGCACTCAACTTTGAGGAGGCTCATACCTCCTTCAGAATGAGGAATATATAATCCACTGATTTTTATATATTATTTGATGTGTGAAACATTTTTCTTGTTTTCCTGTCCATCTGATCCAATACCTTTTAAGGCCAGTCAATCATCCCAAAACTGTAAGTTAGAACAGGAAGAGCACATTGGTTTATAGCTTGGACTTTGTTCCTAGATGTCAGGATTGTTTTCAGTATTAATTTTAGTCTTTTAAAATATTCTTTGCTGAGTTTTGTTTACATTTGTTCATGTTTCATTGTCAATCCTTCATCAGTTCTCAGATATTTATACCATCTTGCCTGCTTAAGTTCCTTTATATCACATTCCTGAAGACTGATATTTTTTAGTGATGCAGCTTTCCTACTTTAAATGTTAGTTTTGCACATTTATCACGACTAAATGACATTCTTATATCATATGAGAAATATTTGATCACTTGTAGTTGTGCTTTCAGCTTCTCATCTGATGAAGTATGCAGGTTTAAAAAATCCACAAAATGAAAATGGGAAGTCTTTACACTGTTTTCTTTGACCAAATTGTAACGATGACCTAATCTGTTAAATAGACAACTTAATGGGTAAGGGAAGGACAAAAGAACAGCAGTGACAAAACATCGCCCTGGAAACTCCGCCTTTGAACTTTTTATCCCTGGTATAATAATTTGTCCCTTTTCATGGTTTAGCTGCAGAGTATGCCACAGTGGTACGGCGGTAGCATTGTTACCACACAGCAAGAGGTTCTCCCATTCAATTCTCGGCATGGCTTGGGAGTGCCTTCTGTATGGAGTCTGCATGTCCTCCCCGCGGTTGGGTAGCATTCAAAAGACATGCGTGCATAAATGGGCGTGCCTTCGTTGAAGGTTGGGTGTTGAGCTGGCACCTTGGCATTTCGTAAAAAAAATCTACTGCCAATCATTAGCGGACCGGAGTTCTGCTGTGGCGACCCCTTACCAGGAAAAAGCTGAAAGACAAACAACAAAACATCATGGTTTAGCTACAAAGTTTTTTGCCACTGTTTTCACTGTTTCATGGTCAATGTAATATAATTGATCAACGTAGGGTGTGTCTTACACATCTGTACACACTCCTTTATCCATGAATGTGGGATACTGTCAAGTGCTTTTCTGTAATCTGTCTATTTCACACTTAGATTCTTCCCCATTTTTACAATTCTCCTTTATGACTTTATTTAACAAATGATCCTTTGTTCCATATGACTTTCTTTTGTTACCCTTTTGTTCTATTGCCATGATTGAGTTTTCTTCTAAATGACTATAAACTTTGTCGGCATCAGTTCCAGTATATAGTTCATACATTATCGTAAGGCAAGTTGTCGGTCTATAATTTTTAGGATAGCTTGCAAATTCACTCTTAAGGAGGAGTATAAATTTTCTTGTTGTTAACCAGATTGGTATCTATTTGGGATGCATATAATATGTAACACTCAGGGCTAAATCTACATATAAAGATGTTAATACTTTTAGCCAGAAGTCTTGCATTAATGGTATGAATGTGCTCATGATGATGCAAATATTATTAAAATACAGCTTTAGTTTGCTGGATTGGGACTTTGCATATGTATATAAGGATCGCCTTCAGTTTACCGAAACGCCATAACGCCAAAACACAAATCACCGACACCAAAGGACCGACAACGCAGATGACTGACAAGGCAAGAACCCGACGGACTCAGTAAGTGTGCGATAGAGTGAGGGATTTAGTGTTAGGGAGTGGACAGGTAAGTGTGCGATAGTGAGGGACTGTAGTTTCAGGGGCTGCTTAAGTGAGTTAGGGTTAGGGTGCGGGTAGGGTAAGTGTGCGATAGTGACGGAATATATGTTTAAGGGTGGGTTAAGTGAGTTAGGGTTAGGGTGCAGGTAGGGTGTGTGTGCGATAGTGACGGACTGTGGGTTTAGGGGTGGGTTAAGTGAGTTAGGGTTAGGGTGCGGGTTGGGTAAGTGTGCGGTTGTGTCAGACCTTAGGGTTAGGGTTTGGGTTACGGTTAGTGCATGTATGGTTGTGTGTATTGTCGGTATTTTGTGTTGTCGGTCTTTTAGTGTCAGTGATTTGTGTTTCGGCGTTGTGGCGTTTCGGTAAACTGAAGGGGATCCGTATATAAATATGGGTCTTATGTCACCATCCCTGTAGATTTTGTATTAAAATCTTTGATTTATTTGCGATTAAACCAGGAATGGTTTCATTGTAGTGTTATGTGGCTGATGATTACATCAAAAGGGTTTAGTTTATGATTTTGGCATGTTATTTTAGATATAGTAATGATGAAGAAATAGGGATACAGACAGAAAAAGAACAATTTTAGCCTTAGGACATACAACTGCATTTTCAGAAAAGGGAACCCAAACAAGCAGACATGGCAAAGGCTTAGGATCACATGGTTAAGGACATAAATTCTGTTGATGGAAGGAACTGCACATTAACACAGAACAAGAAGAGAGCCAATAATATGGTAGGATGTGCCAGAGCAATGTTAAGGCAGAATTGCCTGTTACAGTACAGGGGTGGGGGATGAACTCCTACCTCTATAACTTTAACACATCATGAAAAATACTTCCTCTACATATGTGAAAAGAAAAATCTAGTAAAGCTAGACTTTCTTCTTTGTGAGTCCTTAAACTTTCTGTATTAGAGGCGACATGGGATATATGCAAATTACCCTTTAAGAACATCAAGTGTTTCAGCTAAATGGCATTTCTCGATGGCTATAACTTTTACTTATAAGTCTATTTGTGGACAAATTCAGGCCAATAAAGACAAGCCCTACTAGCTGTGGACATCCATGTTAGCACAGCATAAGTGGAATGTTTGGCTAACATTTGGAAACACAGGGTTGTTGTACCCAACTGATATCCATAAAACTTAGCGTGACTGCAAAATATCCCAGCTAACAAACTAAAACAATGAGTAAAAAGGTCACACAGAAAAAGCAATCCATTAAAAATCAAAAAGAAAAATCTAGCAAAGCTAGACTTTCCACTGTGTGATTCCTTAAACCTCATGTATAAGAGGCAAAATGGAATATATGCAAATTACCCTTTAAGGACAACAGGTATTTCAGTTAAATGGTAATTCTGAATGTCCACAACCTTTTCTTTTAAGTCTATTTATGGACAAATTCAGGCCAATAAAACCGAACCCCACTAGCTGTGGGTATGCATGTTTCTGCCTTCTTATGGCATCAGCAGCCCAACATAAGTGGAATGTTTGGCTAACATTTGGAAACACAGGGTTGTCGTACCCAACTGACATCCATGAACCCTATGGTGACTGCAAAATATCCCAACTAACAAATTAAAACAATGAGTAAAAAGGTCACACAGAAAAAACAATTGGTTAAAAATGAAAAAAAAAAACTCTAGCAAAGCTAGACTTTCCACTGTGTGAGTCCTTAAAACTCTTGTATTAGAGGAGACATGGGATATATGTCCATGACTTAAAAGAAAAAGACATGGACATTCAGAATTGCCATTTAGCTGAAACACCTGATGTTCTTAAAGGGTAATTTGTATATATATATCACATGTCAAAATGCAGCTTAAAAACTTAGCATAAATTAAGAGAGTATACTGCCACTTCACCCTCAACACTGCACAAATGATGAGGTTTGTCTCTGAGGACAGAAATTATTGTGTATGACAATAATCAGGTGTGCAGCAACCTAACAGATACATTGTTTTGTGTTGTTCTTGGTTGTTTTTGTTATATTTTTATTTTATTGAAGACAGTTCATTGGTTTCTTATTAGTTGTTTTTTTATTATGGAATTTTCAAACTCATTTCAGTCATCTCAGTCAAATTCCAGTTTTTTTAGTTTTGCCTTCAGGTTTTACTTTACATGACATGCCAACTGGTTCTTTATTAGACAATGGCAAAGAGGCTGTAAGAAGGATTACAAGTCACCCAATCAGGGTTTTCCATTGGTAAATTAGCTAGCAAATCATTCAGCTTCTCTTATGGGAGCTGAAGCCCACAGTGAGATGCTTTATTATATGATTGTTTAGTGGATCCAAGTAACTCATTTGTTGAGATGAATCAGGCTTCTGCATATAATGGTGATTTGAACAGTGAGTTGAGGAAATTGGAGAATGACCTATTAAAACTGAAAAGGTTGTAATGGGACATTTTGTTTTTGAGAGCTATTTGAAAGTTAAAAGAGTCCTTAGGAGCTTGTGAGTATTATGCAAGCTGGCTGGCAATAATTTACCATTGGAATTGTTAGAGGTGTGGAAAATCCTAATTGAAAATACAGGTTTGCAGTATGCGCAGTTGTTATTAGAAGAAAATAACCATGAAATTAGGCTGTTGAATACATCTATTGTTTCTGCTTGCAATCTTTAAAAGTGTCTAAGTCGTCAGTTAATTTTGATGTGATGATGGAGACAATTTATGGTAAAGTAGCAGCAGAAAATGAGGTGCAAAAGAAATTTAAGCTTGAGAAGTTTCAAAGGGACAAAAGGATTATGAAAGCAGATCAGCTTTGGAAGTGGACATGAGTAATCATCAGAAGGAGTCAGATGTAGAAAAACGTGGCATGCAATCTAGTTGCAATAAGATAAGACGTGCAAGCTGAGGAAGGAGGGGTTTGTAGGTCAAAAAGAATCCACTATAAGGAGACTACAAGTAATACAAATGATGTATTCAGAAGAAGTGATTCAGTTAATGAATGATCTTTTTAGGATTTTCAAGATGGAGGAACGGGAAAGAGAACGTCGGCACAAATTATGGCACAATCACCTTGGCCAAAGAGGCACAGTATTCAGAAGAAGCAGTGAAACAGGAATTCCAGGAAATAGTTAAGTCCTGCAAGTCTCAATATACTGTTAATACTTCTTTTAAAATTGTAAATCTTTCAAAGGCTATTTTGAACAAAGAACATCTGAGACTGTTTAGTAAAGGTTTGCCTTTTGTAACAGCCCACAGAGCAAATATTGAAAATACTCTAAGTTCTTTAAGAGAGTTTGTTAGAAAGTTTAATCTTAAGTTTTTCTTCAATAATAACTTGCAAAGTAATGATTGTTTATTTAAAAAAACGTGTCTTTAATCCTTCCTTAATGCCAGAATTAGAAGCTTTTTTGAAAACTACAGAAAATAATGTGAGAAGTTTATTAAGTTCCAAACCTATGGACACATTTCATAATTTGTGAGTGAGCAGGAATCTTTATTTTATCTTAAAAATAATAAAGATATATGCATTACTGTGGCGACCCCTAACTGGGAAAAGCCGAAAGACACAACAACATTACTAAAGCTGATAAAGGTAATGCTGTTGTTGTACAATTCCATTTATTATGAAGAAATGTACTTACTATTAAATGATGAGCAGTTTTACAAAAAAAGTGGTTTGGTCAGAAATTAAAGCTTCTTATAGTTTAACTGATGCTTATATTGAGGTGTGGCTTGTTGAAGGAATCATTGCCAATAAGTTATTGCATTTTATTAGAGTATGCAAGCCTAAGCTTAGTAAAGATTTTGGTTTGCCAAAAATACATAAAAATATAGAATAAAAACAGCTTTTAGAATGATAGTTGCCAGTCAAGTGAGTAAAATAGATGCTATGGCCATTTTTGTGGATATGTATTTTCAAAAAGGGGTGTGTAAAAGTGAGTATTTTTTAAAGATTTTTTTTTTATTTTATTAAACGTGTATCTAGGGTAAAAAGTGATAGTGATTATACTATTTTTTTAGTTACAGCATTTATAACATCATTTTATACTGTGATTCCTAATGTGGAAGGTTTGGAGATTGTAAACAAATAATTATATTCTTCCAATATGTTTTCTGATAAACAGGTGAGGCTTTTTACTGAGATGTTGGATGTTATTTTGTCATATATATTTTCTGATAATTATGAATTATCATTATCAGATGAATCTGCTAATCATTTTTTTCAACAAGTGAATTGTGTTGCAATGGGCACTGTGATGGTTCCCAATTATGCTAATTTATTTATGACTTGGGAGAAAGAATATGTGTATACGTCAGTTTTTATAATTCATAATTTTACACAAATGCTTTAATAGATGATGTGTTTATTTTATGGAAAGGTGATCTTACAAAACTAAATACCTTTATTGCATATTCTAATAATGTTTCAGTATATATAAAGTTTACATTTAATACAGATGCCAGAAGCATCAATTTTCTGGATATCATAGTTTATCATAGGATATCATATTTTACAATAACATTGTTTTAAATGTTACAATATAAAAAAAGGATATGCAAAGCAATGCCTACTTGCATTTGCAAAGCATGCATCATGTAAAGCTGAAGGAAAATATAGTAAAAAGGCAGTTTATAAGTACAAGTAGGCCAACTGATGATGCTGACTTTTTTTGTAATGAACATGGATTGATGAAGCAGAAATTTGTTGGGAATGGATATCCCAGAGCTGTTACAGAAAAATTATATAATGAGGTAAGTAGGAAAAGAGAAGTAGAGTATAAACCTGTTAGTAAACTTTGAATTGATTCTTGTAATTTTGCTAAGAGGCCTGAAAACAATGATTTTACAACGGTCTGTCTTTAAACTAATTCTGTAGATGAAAGATTAGAGAGCATGTTAGGAATAATAGAGAGTTCTTATGAATTTTTCTGAATTAAAGAGAGTGATTGGAGAAGTTCCAGTATTTGTCACCAAAAAAGGCAAGAATCTTAAAGATCTTTTCACCAGGAACCCTAGTTTTAATAAAAGGATTTTTACGGGGGAATGTGCAAATTTCATTCCTGCAATTATGGTAGGTTTATTTTAGAGTGAGCCCAAGTTTGTGTTAAAAGTAGAAATTATGTCATTAAGCTAGATAACAAATACACATGCAAGTCTAGATTTGTTGTACATATTAGTTTATGTTTAATATGTTGCGCCTTTTAGATAGGGAGAACTACTAGAGAATTTAGTTTTAGAATATATGAACACTTGCATGCTGTGGAAAAGTTGGATGTAGGCAATGCTTTGGCTAAGCATCATTTGCAAGAATATTCAGATGAAATTAGGACTAGTACTAATAAAAGTTATTTTGTTTTCAGTTTAATAGATCAGGGTAAATATTATGAATATAAGTTTGAAACAGAAGAAGAATTAGATTGGAAGGAATACTGCTGGCAGATTAGATTAGATGCCAGCAGTTTACCAGGATGTAATGATAAAGAAAAAAATTAAGATTATTCTAAGAAAGGGTTAAAACATTGACTTTATATGCAAATCACATGATTAAAGACTGTGTATTTAAATGGTAAAGTGATGTAAAAGGGTTTGTCTAATTACTGCATTAAATTGTTTTGTGTTGTTATTGGTCATTTTTGTTATATTTGTAACAGACATATGTTGCTCAAATGTGTAGTAGTTAAAACTGAGGAAACATCGCATAATATAAAAAAGTGGTACATTTTCCAGTCAGTTGCAAGGTATGGTTTCATGCTAAATAATGAATAACACTTCTCATTAAATGTACCACTTCAGGAGATTCAGAACATGCATTCATACATAAGTACAGCATCTTCACATAATTTCTTGTGCAAAACAATTAGAAATAGGATTATTCCTTATATGACACCATATGACATCACTGAAATGATTTCAGTGAGCAACCAGGCATACCTTTTATAAACATTAATACCATTAACTATACTGGAAAAACTATTTAAAGATAGAAGGGAATACCTGCTAACATTAACAGCAGACCATGCACATTACAACATTGCTCACAGGTATCACTGTGTATCAGTATCAATTTATATATATATATATATATATATATATATATATATATATATATATATATATCAATTATACTATAAATATATATATATATATATATATATATATATATATATATATATATATATATATATATATATATATATATATATATATATATATATACAGTGAAATTATAACAATGTATATATATAAGTATCAATTATACTATGTGCTTCTTACAATAAAGGAAACACTAATCTGAACGCCATGGTCCATAGTTCTAGACTAGATACCACTCTTTACCTGTGAAGTCATTTGCCATGCATGAGCCTGCCACATGGGCTACATTACTAATGCTGACAGCCAGTCATCATTAGTCATAGTAGGACTAGAACTGGGAGCTGCAGTGACAGCATAGGTCACTTCACCACCAGACTGGTGCATGGTCATAGAGAATGCAACATGCAGTAAACATCCTGTGTGCACTAGCTGGGTCATACTGAACTGAATTTTCAACATACTGAATACTCTGTTAGTGACAATATGGGTCTGCATCAGGGCTGTATTATAATTATTTTATATAGCGCCACTTGGATTTCACACTGGCGTCATGAACCATGGCTCCAATGGATACCCAGCATCACCTGAGAAAAAGAGAGAGAGAGAGAAAGGGGAGGAGACAAAGAAAAAGAAAAATGTTTTTGTATTAAACAATACATTTTACTATGAATGAGTACTTAAATTTTATATATATATATATATATATATATATATATATATATATATATATATATTCTTTCCACTTACCAATAAGATGACCAGTGGCCATTCTTCCTTGCAGGAAGAGGTGGTAGAGTGAGCTAGTGTTCCAGATATAGGAATCACATGCACTGTCAGGATGCTCGGCAAACACTTTGGTGATGTACCCCCATGCACCACACACTACCTGGCAGTTAATTTATTTATTTATTTTTATTTATTTAGGTTCATAGGTAGGTACTAGGCTATCTGCCCGAGTGCATTTATAAGCCTAGCCAGAGTGTGTCAGCATTCGACGCCCCATTGATTAATTAACTGAGCCTCTGTCAAGCAGAGACAATGAAGTGATCCCAGGGGTGTATTTTCTGTTACCCATCCACTCATCAAGGTTTCTCTTGAAGAGTGTTAGTGAGGGGCTCTGCCTAATGTAGTTAGGAATTTTGTTCCAAAGCATGGGGAGTCTCTGTGACAGGAATCTATCCCTCCAGCATGTTCTATTTATTGTTGTGGCGAGGTTTAGCTCACTAGAGCGCGTGGCTCGCAGTGACTTGGATTTCTTTAGGTGGACATGGCTTTGTAAGTCAGGCAGAGATCACCTCTGAGTAAGCGATATGCCACTGAGTACAGCCGGAGTTTTTTCAGTCGGGCTGCATAGGACATATGTTTGAGGCCAGTAATCCTCTTGGTGAGGTGCTTTTGTGGTCTTTCAAGCTGTTGTAAGTGTCTTGTGAGGTACATCCCAAATGGGGCATTGTACTCTATGATGGGTCTGATGAGTGACGAGTAGAGGGGCACTATAACCTCTTTATTTCTAGATGTGAGCCCCTTAGTAATTAGATGGGCCACATAGAAGGATTTCCTAACTACTTTGGCAATATGATTGTCAAAGGAGAGATTACTATCTACCTGGGTCCCCAGATCTCTTATTACCTCTTCTGTATTAAGGGGGCTGCCACCTATGTGGTAATTTGTGAGTGTTTTGTTTTTCCCAAACGGGATGACTATGCATTTTTTGGCATTTAGCTTGAGGCCATGACTTTGACACCAGGTGTCTGTCTAAGTAAGGCCTTTTTGGAGGATGTCCTTGTCAGCCGGAGAGTCAATTATGGCTCCCAGTTTGCAGTCATCGGTGAACTTGGTTAGCCATAGTCCTCCTGTGTTTGCCTGTACTTCTGAGAAGTATATGCCAAACAGTAGGGGTCCCAGGACCGAGCCTTGCGGGACACCACTTGTGACTGGTTTAGAGTCGGACCTGGAGCCCGCTATTCTTACCGTGTGAGTTCTGTCTGTAAGCCAGTTGGCAACCCATCTTGTGACATAGGGGTTCATGTTCAGACTGGTGAGTTTTTCTATAATACCCGAGTGAGGAATGGTGTTGAACACCTTGGTGAGATCAAGGTAGGCTGTGTGAACCACCTTTCCCTCGTCTATGGCTTTGGTAACTGTCTCGAAGAAGTCAACCAGGTTTAGTAGGCATGATCTGCCCTTAACAAAGCTGAACTGGGTCGGGTCACGTGTTTGGAGGTTTCTAATGTCTTTGTTAATGAGTTCCATGATTATGTGCTCCATAGCCTTGCAGACCAGGCAGGTCAGGCTTATAGGGCGATAGTTACCAGGGTCAGTTGTGGCCCCTCCTTTGTTGAGCGGAATAACCATTGCTGTGTGCCATTCTATGGGCATGTAGCCTGTGGAGAGGCTGAGGTTGAATAGCGTGTTTAGGTGGGGGGTTAGTTTGTTCTGTAGTTCGTGCAAGACGCAGTCTGGGACACCATCTGGCCCCATTGATGCTGTGTTTTTGGCTTTTGAAAGGGCTGTTTTCACCTGTGCTTCTGTGATTTCTGGGACACTACACTTTTCCGGTATTGTTGTGGGCCCTTTTGAAGGTGAGATGGAGGTGAAGTTTGCACTGAATCTATCTGCCAGTATGTTGGCAATATCAGTAGGTTCAGTATATTTTGTGCTATTTTGCACTATCTCAGAGCATATCTGCAAGTTGCCACTTAGATTCTTGACATAGCTAAAGAAGGCTTTGTGGTTATCTTTTGAATCCTTGGCTATTTTTCTTTCTTTATTTGTTAACCAGGAAAGTCTGACTGGCTAGAGGTCCATTTTCAACGGAGGCCCAAAGAGAAAAGCTCCAAATGTACAAAAACAAGTGTAAATACAGTGACATTATTACAGTGAGTTATCACAAAAACTGAGATTTGTTTAACGATATATACACACAGGTACATGTGTTTCTCACATACACACAGCACAGGTTGGAAGCAAGTAGCTGAGAAAGAAATAGTTAAAGATTTCATCTGAAAAAGGAAAACACATATATTAAGGTGGTTATCATTCATGGTGTAGTGATAACTTTAAATCTTTGCAGTAGGTGGGTGATGCACAGAATTTTAAAAAGTTTGAGAAGTCAGTGTTTTATTCTTGTAACGAGGTTCTCATTTATGAATTATGTTTGAGTGGGGGTTAGTCAAGGTTTGTGCAGACATATGTTGCTCAAATGTGTAATATTTAAAACTGAGGAAACATCGCATAATATAAAAAAGTGGTACATTTTCACTAATGGAATGGTAACCCTTTCTACTGTAGTAGCACAACCCTCATGTACCAGATGGGACCATAACTGCAACATGGATGCAAGCTATTGCTCCAAGCAGCTGAGGGAAATGTGCCACCCCATAATAGGCACATAAGGTCTAGGATCAGTCCTGAGGTAACACCAGGAAATTGTTGTACTGATCCACATGTGCCAAACGTATGTCCAGGAATTACACACAGCATGTCCTCAAGTCTGTCTCTGGAAGGTTTCTGTGACAAGTATAGTGAGGGCTATGTATACCTTTGTACCCAAAAGGATGGGAAAGTTATCCCCCAGTACCCTTGTGGGGGCCAAACATGCTCACTAAGACCCTAACTGTATCACTGTTCACTCTAAATGTATCTCTTTATTATCAAAAATTATAGAGGGTAATTCTCTATCTATATCTCCTTCTTGGGCAGGGAACACAGCTGGGCACAGGAGGTTTTGGATTGACTAAGACAAGAAGCTCACAGCATGAACTAGCAAGGCTGTCACCAATATGAGCATGCACAAAGAACAGTTCTAGTACAATAAACCTGTGCTTGGAATATTGTGTCACCATATGGCAGAAGGTAAAGTATCACGTGAAAAGGGAATCCTAAATGCATGGTAATCTTTCTTGAGTTGCTGTCAATAGGCCACAAAGATGAAGACCATTAGAAACTTAAAATGAGTCTTAGACAGGTCAAGATAGTATGAACTTTGAATCATTCAAGGCAAGTGAGAATTCTTTAAAGGAGAAATATTGTACTATAGCCATATTGTCAAACAAAATGTATTGAGGAATTGCTTGAGCTGATCCTCTTTTCAAAGCACCTAGGCCAAAAACTGCATCACATCCATGCTGCCATCTTGTTCATGCCTTCATAGGTATTTACTAGGCTAATGACCACAAGGGCCTTTCTAAGCCTAGCCATGCATCCCAAATCTCTGACAAGTTCTGATACCCTTGATAAGTGTAAACAAATGGCCTGGGAGATGTACTGATGAATTACTGTTCTTGACCAGTCAATTTATAACAGTACACCCAATGAGTGATTGCAAAATGGGTTGGTATGGAAGTATGTGGACTGTGTGTTTAAAGTACATTAAGCTACAAAGGACATTGTATTGATTAAGGTACTGATACACTTCAAACTGAGTATGCCTTTACAGTTTTCATGTGATATTTTGACTCATGGAATCATTGTTGTTTTAATGCAAATGTTACCAAAAGGTATGACAAGATGCGTCACTTCTACATTCTGGTCTGTACTGAAAAATGAGAATAATAATAATAATGTCCAGACTGATACAGAATCCGTAGTCTGGCAACAGGAGGATGGACACTTAACCAACAGATATATGCAAGATGGTTCATAATAGTAACTGATCCCCAGTCCTTGGTTTCGGTTTTTAATCTGAGTAAAGGAATTCTGCAAACGACTGCAGCCAATCACTAGCGATGGCCTTTGTTTCTGCATGCATGTTCATATGGCACTGAGTAGAGCAAAGCTAAGTAACAGTATAATTCCAATTGGGCTATCCAGCCAATCATCTAAACGCCATAGAATTACAACACTGACGATTCATTAGGTGTGTATTATGCAACCAATAATGCCCAATGGTGAGGATATTATAATGATACTGTGGACTATCTGGGGTGCTGTGAGGTGCACCGCACAACTCACAATTTTTTATTTCATTGTAATAACCACCCTGGAGAGTATTACCCCACTTATCCTTTTCTTTTTGTTTTATTCTCTATTGCATTTTTCTCATAGTTTTATGCATTTTTGTTATTGACTGGGAGAAGAGTAGATCTTTTTATTCACAGATTTTTAAGTTTCTTGTGGACTTTTATTGTTATTTAATTTTATGCGTTATTTCACATTTGCTGTTAAGTACTTCCATTTTTATTTTTTGTTTGATATGAAGGTTGTGAAATGCAAGTGCCAAGGTAAAAATCTGTTACAACACAGAATGGACGTTTTTTTCCTCATGTACAGAACTGCTTTGTATGCATCAGAAATGACAAATCTGTTATACTATCTCTAAAACCAAACTTGAGATCACTGTTGGATTTATTAAAGTTTAATACTGACTGACTTTTTAAAGACTGTTCTGTCCAAGCAAGCAGATTACCATCTATACTAAAAATCAATGCTCTATGCCTCTGAACATTTATACTAACTGGGCTATACTCACATTTGCTGCTAAACACTATTAACAAGCAAAACCCTTAAAATAGTAAACCAAACTCTTTTATAACTGATACAATACTAATGTGGTCATTTTTTGAGTTTAATAATGTCCTTGACAGTAAAGGACAATGCACTTTCCAGAGATGGAGAGAATATCGACTTGTGATATCACGCCCCACAATATCCTAGGTGATCTGCTAATTTCTTGCAACACCCAACCTGTTGGGCAATATTGCTACTTAGTGCATCATTTACAAAAGGATACAAGTAAATCTGGGTTGATAGCCTAGTGTTTCTTCCCTATCTAGTGTCCAGGTCCTATGTCAATGATCTCAAAACAAGCAACACACAACCGATTTAACCAGATTCCAAAAACAATAGGACAACCATAGTTTCACTACTTTAACAATATGTAGAGCATTTTGTACAGTAATGCATTCTTTTTCTGGGTCATGTCAATAGCATAAATGATATGGCAATTAAGGTAATGCTGGCATAATGGCAAGAGTTTGATCCTTCTGTGCCACAGCGCAGTCCCATAAATGCAGATAGTCTGACCCTTTTGTACCATAGTAACATTCCCGTAAATGCAGATAGCCAGACCCTTCTGTGATATAGTAACATTCCCATAAATGCAGATAGCCAGACCCTTCTGTGATATAGTAACATTCCCATAAATGTAGATAGTGTGACCATTCTGTGATATAGTAACATTCCCATAAATGTGGATAGTCTGACCCTTCTATGCCACAGTAACATTCCCATAAATGCAGACTAATAGATTAGGATCATAGATCATAGATTAGTACTAGGCTAACTGCCCTTGCGAGCCATTTTAAGCCTAAGCAATTATCCCCTGTGAGATTCAAACCCTGTACCTTGTGCTTGTAAGGCAAACACCTTAACCATTAAGCCACCCTCCCAACCTCATTCTGTGAAATAGTAACATTCCCATTAATGCAGATAATCTGACCTTTCTGTGCCACAGTAACTTTCCCATAAATGCAGATAATCTGACCCTTCTGTGCTACAGTAACATTCCCATAAAGGCAGATAGTCTGACCCTTCTGTGCTATACTAACATTCCCATAAATGCAGATACTCTGACCCTTCTGTGCTATAGTAACATTAGCATAAATGTAGATAGTGTGACCTTTCTGTGCCACAGTAACATTCCTATAAATGCAGACAGTCTGACCTTTCTGTACCATAGTAATGCTCCCATAAATGTAGATAGTCTGACCCTTCTGTGCTATAGTAACATTCCTATAAATCTAGATAGTCTGACCTTTCTGTGCTATAGTAACATTCTCATAAATGCAGACAATCTGACCCTTCTGTGCCACAGTAACATTCCCATAAATGCAGATAGCCAGACCCTTCTCTGCCACAGTAACATTACCATAAATGCAGATAGTCGGATCCTTCTGTGATATAGTAACATTCTCATAAATTCAGACAATCTGACCCTCTGTGCCACAGTAACATTCCTATAAATGTAGATAGTCTGACCCTTCTGTGATATAGTAACATTCTCATAAATGCAGATAGTCTGACCCTTCTGTACCATAGTAACATTCCCATAAATGCAGATAGCCAGACCCTTCTGTGATATAGTAACATTCCTATAAATGCAGATAGTCTGACCCTTTTGTGCTGTAGCAACATTCCCACAAATGCAGTCTGACCCTTCTGTGCCACAGTAACATTCCTATTACTGTAGATAGTCTGACCCTTCTGTGCTAGAGTAGCATTCCCATAAATGCATTGTCTGACCATTCTGTGATATAACATTCTCATATATGCAGATGATCAGACCCTTCTGTGTCACAGTAACATTCCCATAAATGCAGATAGTCAAACCTTTCTTTGCCAGAGTAACATTCCCTTAAATGCAGATAGTATGGCCCTTCTGTGATATAGTAACATTCCTATAAATGCAGATAGTCTGACCCTTTTGTGCTATAGCAACATTCCCATAAATGCAGTCTGACCCTTCTGTGCCACAGTAACATTCCTATTACTGTAGATAGTCTGACCCTTCTGTGCTACAGTAGCATTCCCATAAATGCATAGTCTGACCCTTCTGTGCTATAATAAAATTCCCATAAATGCACATAGTCTAACCATTCTGTGATATAGTAACATTCTCATATATGCAGATGATCAGACCCTTCTGTGCCACAGTAACATTCCCATAAATGCAGATAGTCAAACCTTTCTTTGCCAGAGTAACATTCCCTTAAATGCAGATCGTATGGCTCTTCTGTGATATAGTAACATTCCTATAAATGCAAATAGTCTGACCCTTCTGTGCTATAATAACATTCCCATAAATGCAGACAGTCTGACCCTTCTGTGCCACAGTAACATTTCTATTAATGCAGATAGTCTGACCCTTCTGTGCTACAGTAACATTCCCATAAATGCAGATAGTCTGACCCTTCTGTGATATAGTAACATTCCTATAAATGCAGATAGTCTGACCCTTCTGTGCTACAGTAACATTCCCGTAAATGCAGATAGTCTGACCCTTCTGTGCTATAATAACATTCCCATAAATGCACATAGTCTGACCATTCTGTGATATAGTAAAATTCTCATATATGCAGATGATCAGACCATTCTGTGCCACAGTAACATTTCCATAAATGCAGATAGCATGACCCTTCTGTGGTATAGTAACACTGTCATAAATGCAGATAGTCTGACCCTTCTGTGCCACAGTAACATTCCCATAAGTGCACGTGTACTGCCTTTCCAGCCTTTTGCCATGTCATATGCAGCTCACACATGGTAATACTGCTTCTTGCAGCCTGTGTATTAATACTGTGTCCCCCACATACTGTGCCTCTGCAAGAACAAGCATAAAGATGAGTTAAAATAAATAAATCAATAATTAAACCATATGAAATCAGGGAAGCAGTAAAAGAAGGATTTGGGTGGGAGGTGCAGTGCCACTTAGTGAAGACTAGGCTGCTCAAAATTGTCCTCAGTGGGACATTTATCGAACAGCACCACAAGCACAACACACAATGTATACAAAGCACTATATGCTAAAGTACTCAACCACATCCTCCATCTTACCAAGATCACCACTACCAAAGTGGAAAAGGCACAGTGGCTTCATTCTCTAAGCACTAGCTTTAACATATTCATCTAAAATGCAGAGCTACAGCTTCCCAGCATGGGACAGGTTACAACACTATATAACACTCATGTTACTTTGCTTGATGCTGACTCAAGAGGCTCATAGATTTGTACTAAGCTAACTGCCCTTAAGAGCCATTTTAAGCCTAGCCAACTATTCCTTGTCAGACTCAAACCCTGCACTTTGTGTTTGCAAAGCAAACACTTTAACCATTAGGCCACCCTCCCAACCCAATGGGATGGTTCTGCAAACCTAGCTTTTAAGCTACCCTGCCATTACAAAACCAAACTCAACCAGATGCAATACCTCCCTTCCATGATATACATTTATCTGTTTGCTGTGTGAAGCAGAAGCAATAAATTCACTTTACAACAATAGAAAGAAACAAACTGGATATGTTGTATGTCTCACAACCTTTCTATATATGGTAGTTCATGAATCCCTGCTTATGTGCTAATACAGTTCTGGGAAGTATTTTCTTTACTTTTAAAGAAAACACCAAGTATTTGATCATTACCTAAGGTCAGTGTTTCAACTGACATGGCACAGTGTCGCCTTTCAGGCTATATATCATAACAATAAGGACTTGTATCACATTTATAATGTGAGGCCTTTAAACAATCCCAAACTTTTGGGAACCTGTGTCATTATTCTGCATGCAATAAATACTGCTGTTTAGAATTAAGCAACAGTGTGTGTGTGTATGTGTGTGCGTGTGCACGTGTGTTTCTTCAAGTCTTACTTTCACTCTTCCAGTTTTCAAGTGTCTCAGGTAACATTTTTTTTTCAGTTTTTCAATTCCTGTTGGTTTCTTAGACTCAAATATAATATATCAGAGTACATCACTTTGTGCAACCCACCAATGTTTGCATTGAAATATTAAAATAAATAAGTTTAGAATAAAAAAAAAAGAGATGGCAGACATACATGCATAATTTCCCAGCCTCTGTCTTCCAGTTTCACAGTCTCATATAAACATCTCTATGGTCTTAGGACATCCATACACATCTATCAGGGTATAGGCAATGATTAAAGCTTTGTAATGCATCCTAAGTATTAGGCCTGGATCGAACCGTATGTCAGATTTTGTAGGGTGATTAGACTATAAGCTACAAGAAAATGTCCCATCAATTCCATGCTTCTACTACACTTTCTATCCTTGGCATGGGTTAAATACAGAAAAATATTTTAGTACAAAATATATGTCTTCACTTCTATATGAATATCTAATTTATGTTTAAATCTATCAGTATATTTGGTTTTGAAATATTTCCTGAAACTGAGACAAACTATGTAATGGTTATAAAGCTGGAAATATCTTTATTAGAACAGTTAGTATTTTTGAGTACATCACACCGAGAGGTGACATACCTGGTTCCTGTATGCATGCTACAAATTTAAAACAACGGCATAATGATTGTCAATCTAGGTGCAGTCTGATTGTAATACAGTTTTCATGTTGGGAACGCCATGACTACATTATGGCTGGATAACCTGCATTCTGCTTTTGTGATTCGTTTGTCTTAGTGACTGCTGAAAACATAGAAACTGTAGTATAAACAGGATTTAAATACTTGTGGAAACTGCCTGTTGGACAATGATTTAAAATATCTCTCTAAGTCAAACATGACTGTTTCAGGAGGTGTAAACCGAAGAAAAGAAAGTTGTGAATTAATACCATCCCATCTTTGAGGAGAGCATAACATTTAGCAGCAAAGTATGTATTAATTGATAAAGAAAATTTTGTGATGGAGCATATTTTAAAGGCCTGATGTCTCATAAGGAATGCCTGATTCAGTATAGCATCTTGCTCTATTAAACATGTATTATAACTTCTTTTTTGATTTACTGTGTACCAAATTGTCAATGGATAATTGGGTTCAAAAGGACCGCTTCCTCAAAATTTCCATTCTAGTCAGCAGTCACCATTTACTTATTCCATGTACCACCCCATCCCCAATTCGATTTGATATGGTGTAGTACCATGTTTAATTTCTTTTACATGCATAGCAGGACACCCTACTTTCCAATTTTGTTTTGGAGGTTTAAATCCTTATTTTCACCCTGCCCAGAAAGGCTGTAAATTTCTGCAGTGGTCATTCTCTCTAATATCCTAACCTATTACCTCACAATTATATACTTTGGTGTCTCTAGAGCATGTGTGTTTATCTTTCTTAAAAAGAACTATTACTCTATTTTTGTTTTACTTGGAACGCTTGTCTGTGTACTTAATCAAAGATTTTTGATGGGAAACAGACTGCCTGCCTTGCTTGGATTATGTCGAATACTTAGTAATTCTGTACAATTATATATATTTTTTTTTTTTTTACTTAAGATGAGTTTAAGTTCGCTACTTCTACTACTATTGTCTGATCTGATTAATATACAGTGATTAACTAGATATATGGACTGAAAATCTTCCACACATAGAAGTTTCTTACACTGTTTTATCTTTCTTAAAAAGATACATCTAGCACTTGCTTTCTCAGTTAGAAAGATATCCACTGATGACTTGCACTTCAGCTGTACTCCCAACACCCCACTGCCGCCATTTAGTTTAAAAGTGCATCATAATGTTGCTACGATTGATACAGTCTCCTAGGTAATTTGTCTAATTTAATTACTAGAACTCTCACCCCCCTCTGCAAACCAGACTGAACTCCTCCTTTATGTTATAGATGCTGCACAGATTTGATGCTGGATTCCAAGGTCTCATACACAGTCTGAAATACATTACGTTCAGTCTTGTATTTATTCTCATTGGAGACATATTTTCAAAACATCAATTTTTACCTCTAAACAACAATTACGATTTTTGTGCTTTATATTCACATTTACTGCTGAAGATAGTAAAGACTTCCATACTATGTGTCAAGAACAGTGGACTCAGAATCACTAGTGATATTTTGTTTGAGCACTGTGGGATAGGTCTTGTATCTCTCCTAAACTTGGTGAATTTCTGTCCACTAAATAGTGCTCCGTCAGATTCTCATGTGAAGTGCACAGAATGGTGTTGTTAGAGTTATAGGGCACTGACTTTGTGACCAGGTAAGTATTTTTTGCACTTCACTACCTACAACAATTGCTTGTTTATTCATTCTGCATGATATGCCATCTGAACCATTTTACAAACATTTCCTTAAAAAATGGATAAAAGCTAAACAGCTTACAAGGGTGAACTTACATACCAGTCAAAATGATTAGATGTAGAGTCATTTTTATGAATACCTGGTGTGCATATAATACATATATAGTACATATATAAATAGGACACCTGTCGTTGCCCATTCGATTCTCAGTTAGAGCGTCTTCTGTGTAGCAACATGCGTGAATGGGCGTTCCTTTGTTGAAGGTTGTGTGTTTGGCCCAGCAAGCCAGTACGTAAAAATCTACTGCCAATCATTAGCGGACCGGAGTTCAGCTGTGGCGACCCCTAACCAGGAAAAGCCGAAAGACACAAACAAACAAACCTGTTGATCCTTCAAAAGGCCTTTGCTCAAATGCCATTCAATCAAGTTGTTATGGTTGAAAACAACTTTTCATTGTCTTTGAAACTGATCTTTACCCCACTGATGTGCACCTTTGAGTTGCTATATAGAGGCTGTAGCAAGGTGTACAGGTTTGTTCCCCTGCAAAAAGATGACTGTTTTTGTTTTCTTCAAAATGGTTTTCACCTCTGTGTTATGAATATTTCTAAGACTTTGACAACCCCTCTTAATTCACACATATTCATTCTTAACACTGCTTGTCATTGTTAAATATAGATGCAGTTTACTAAAATGGCCTTTCTCTTTTCATGTTTGTATGGGGGGGGGGCAAGACAGATAAAGAATTTTAGAAACTTCCAATAGTTAATTACCATTTTCCATCATATGCTTTCTTCTGAGTATCCTGTCCAGTCTTTTCAGTCAAAGTTATTCAGGACATCTTATAGACTCTGCCCTAAAATCAAGCTGCTTTTGTGATCACATTCCTAAATTAGCAAGTGCTTTTACACAGATCAGTAGAAAATTAAAGTGCTGTTGAAAATAGAAATGATCATGCAATACTAATTGGTAAATAGTTGAAAAAAAAAACAAAAAAAAACCTAATTCTTCATCCAAAAAAGTTTATTTTGTATTGCATGTATAATTGCATTTTATTACATAAGACAATATTTACATCTGTTAATACCACATAGGGTATCATCTTTTAAATATCTATTCATATTATACAAGTTATTATATTTTCTGCATGCCAAGTTTCTATGTTGATATTTACATTGTATATATTATAACCAATATGCTGAAAAGTCAGTACTATAACCCTGATATTGACAACAACTCATCTCAGGTTTCATACAGGAGCTCACTTTCATAGATGTACTTTATTCTGTTCCATTTCCTACTGCTAAAATGTTTCATTAAAATCAGAAACTATTCATGCAGACAATCTAGAAATATTCTGTAGGGCTTTGTGCACTGTGCCTATTCATGGCATATTTACTGGAAACCAGGCATCACTAAATCACAAAGCAATGCAGTCGACATGTTGCCAGACATTAGGAATATACAAAAGAGGTGTGAAGTCATTGCCATGCCAACTTCCATTTAGCACTACCTCTGTACATTATTCTTAATCCCGCTAGCAAGGATAACAATGGTACTATGGAGTGGGCAATCGGTGGTACTTGAGTTACCTGACCATTTTAATCAGCTTCTAATTACATATCAGGACATAAGGTCACCCTGTTGCTACATCCCAGCACTGTCCCAACATATACTGCCATCCCTCATAACATGCTCTCTTCTGAAAGTATATGTCATTAGTATAGAGGTGTTGCTTATCTTACTGGCCATCTATAGCCACACCACACACTACGCTCCTACCATGATCTAAAGACCCTATGGCTGCACTGACCATAATCCCTACGTACCAGTCTTCCTTACTGCGAATGGCCAGTGACAGCACTCTTATGTTGTTTGCTCTGCAGCATAGTTAACATTACCTGTGTGGCACACTTATATCCTATGAGCTATTCCCTGAAAGCAGTGGCACTACAGTGAGCCAGGATTTCAGAATAATGCTGTGCACACCATTTATTAAAATAGGACTTCCCTCATCTGAGGATATACTCTGACAGCAAAATATATTTAACTTTTGAAAGCTGCACATTGATCTCATATGCACTATCAGCCTTGCAAAACTTCCAGATAACTAAAAGTCTTATCTAGTTAACCAAAAATGTAGTTAGATCTGCGTACTTTTTTGTTCTTTACATATAGTATAGGGCTGTCATTCTCTAGGCATAAATTCAAGCATATGAGAGTTTTAAATCCTGACAGAGGAACAGAACATGAAAAACTTAAACCATCATTGATAAAGAGAATGTGAAAAAAGGCCCATGTATAACTAAAGAAGGACATGACAAAATTGCATTATACAACCAGAAATGCTTTAGTACAAAACAGATTTCCTCTACAAATGTTGGTCTGGAAAGAAATATCACAGACATAAATTTAATTTCTTCTAGCATGCTGGAAAACATTACATATAATCGCTATTGATAATCAAGATTTTGAAAAGTCCAGCACTGGTCTTATACTGGACCTGACCCGTGACTACTATGCCAGAGCTGCAGTCACTTCAAGAAATAATAGCTTGAAAAGACTGAAAGCTTGATGTCAGATGTGTGGCTTTAACACTAAAATGCTGGAAACATTTGGATAGATATAACTGTAATGCTATGTAACACCATCCATTGGTCTTTCCTGGAAGTACAATCCTTTATTCTGTTTTCTGCATTTAAAATCTAGTCCTACAGGTAGGTTTACCACTTTCACCACTGGATTCCTTGTTAAAATGTTGAGCTGTATAGGTGAAATAGGCATCTATAATAAGGAAACAAAGAAATGCAGAGAGTAAGAGAGATACTCTGATGAGAGAGACAGACAGAATGTTCTGTACATTCCTCTTGCCGTTGCTGAATGGAAAACGTCTAACAAAAGTCTGCAGAAAAGCTACAAATATTCTTTAAAATTGTTCCAAAAGCTTGTGGTCCTATCTCTAATCTTTATGGTTAAAAGTGGCTGTATGACAAAGATTAGCAGTTTGCTATGGTCTAAACATAAACAGAAAAAAAATAGTTATTTTTCCTGAATCCAGAGCAAAGTAACTCTATATGTGGGGTATAAATGATAGTAATTCCTTGCTACATTTGTAACAAGCAGTTTGCTACAGTTTGATTTTTAACTAAAATGTGAAGAAGGAACATTGGGACAGAGTGCAGAAATAGGACCGGAGTGGCTCCTGCACTTTAGTAGAACCAAGTACCTGATTTCAGACTATTTTTCTCTTCGACTGAAGTGCTGGGGTGGTGGTGGTGGTGGTGGGGGACATGTATCTGGCCATTTGGCTAGTATGCCAGAAGGCAGGAATTATTTATTTACTTACTTAATTTTTTGCCCTTCACATGAAGAGCTGAGGGGGTGGAATGCTAATATGTGTGACTGACACAGGGTGCTGGCTGACCCAGCTACTCCCATGATTATCATATTCCTTCTACAGAATTATTTGATATCACACCTGAAATTAAAATAATTTACTGCACTCAGCTTCCTTATTCCAGTAATTATATGTAAGTCATTCCAGAATAGCAATAGAAGCAGACTAAAAGGCAAAGATCGAAAGGTATACAGTGTAAATGTATGGCATATGCATCCTTCGCTCCTGCTCATAAGGTATAAGAATGTAATCTCATTTAACTTGAATATCTTGAGATTTTCCAACATTTTATGGTTGGCAGCATAATAATTTAAACTAGTTATATAAACATATAAAATAAAAAACACCTAATTGAACATGGCACATTATTTCATTGAAATTCAACCCAGAAGTCTGTAATTGTATAATGGTGGGTTAAATAAATCCAACTAAATGTTCCCAACATATTCTTATTCCACCCTCCACTGGGTTATTCACGTACAAAATATAAGGACTAAAATACTGTCGCACAAATGTAAGGCTGGGCTTAAGATTCTCACAGCTCAATAGCCTAGTAAGTACCTATGAGCCAATGTAAGGTAGGGAGAAGAAAGCATTAACAGCAAACTATAATGCTTTTTTAGAAACAATAAAGACTGTGATAAAAAGCATGTAGTGTATGCATTGAATAAATACGTAGCTATTTTTATCTATTCCTGTGATGCAACATGAAAAGTTTGTCTTAGCTACATCACCCGTGTAGTATCAATCTTACAAAAAATTTTCTAAACCTAAATTATTTAAACTGCCTGCTAATAAATAAAGTAGGCATTCACAGAATGCACATGTAAAACATGGAAACATACATAAGTAAAACATCCTACCCACCTAAAAAAAAATTAAACACACCTCTACACTTACTTAAAAATTAAAACTAAAACACAGGCCATATATCCCATTAATTTCAATGTAAAAATGTAACTTTACACACACACGCATTGCTACCAGTGACAATAATATGTATAACTCAATCTTTCATATAAAATCTGTTTTTATTGAAATGTGAAAAAATATGAGATAAAACAAAATAAAAATACTGGCCAGAACTAACCAATCAAAAAAAATATTGCCAGGAAAAAAGGATTTAATTATATCTAAATTATCCATCACAAAAGCATTATCACCAAAAATGATCCACTTATAGATATCTCTGCTGGGGTTAAGATAAATAAAGACATCATTAATCTACAAAACTATGCCATCCTATCATGACCCTTATTAGGCTATCAAAATGCAAAGCATTTTATTATATCGGCATTTAGTTTTATTAGCACTACAATAAATCTAAATTTGATTTTGGAATTACAATATAAAATAAATAAATAAATGAATACATATAAATAAATAAAAAATGCATCAGAGATCAAGACTAGAGAAAAAAACCTGCATTCATAAACAGGTGTAGAAACAACATAAAGCCCTTTTCAGTGCACAACTTCAACAGTTAGCACAGACAACTGAAAATTTAGGAAACTGATGCAAACTTAAAAATGGGGGGGGGGGCTAAAAAATAAATAGTGTGTGTTGATTTGACTTGTGTGGTACAGTAATGGAACTATCTTGAATTGGGTGATCGGATAATTCAGTTCAGGATGAGATGGAAACTCATTCCTTGAAAATATATATCTAATGTGAAAACATGTTGTGCATGTAATTATATTCATAGTTTAACTGCCATATAGTTTTACTATGACAGAAGAAGGAAAATCTGGCAAAAGTATTTTAATTTATTATTTTTTTAACTATAACACAGTATTACCATTCTGCATGTAACAGCATATATTGGTATACATGAGCATTACCAGGCTTGGCACATCTGGCTTCTTATCAATAACAGTATAATTGTGGAATCAATAAATCCAGATGGTGTTATTAAGGTTTAAGAGTAAGAATGGATACCTCACACTTGTTACTGACTGCAGCACATCTGCAGATTATTAGGAATGGAAACCTTAAAATCTTAACTTGCATCAGTTATCAGAGCTGTCTTAATGGTGTTATTCATTCCTTAATTCATTTTAAGTATGCATATTGTCTAATTAAGGTCTGTAGGTAGAATGAACCTATCCTAATAAGCTAGCAAAAATGAGCACAGGGTATGAAATAACCTTGAATGGATAGTCCACAGAAGCTGGTTGTTGTGTGGTATTTCAATATTATATAGCTGCTATTACAAATGACAAACTGCCTCTCAAGATTTCACTGTGCTTGATATTAAAACATTAGTGTTCTTTTTGTTATAATGCATGTTTGCAAGGTTGCCATTTTGAATACTGATGTTTTGCCAAGTATGTATCCAAGGGCACTCTAGTTTCTGTGTTCGTGGTGACAAAATTTAGTAAAAATAATAGGTAAAGTGTCCATAAAATATCACATTTTGGATGTGTTGTACACAGTACCTTCTGTACAGAAAAAATGTTTTGACTGTAGTCAAATTCAGAGTCTAATGCTTGGTATCTGTTTCCAGATATACAGAAACAAGGAAGCATCAAGATCTAAACATTCCAAATGGTATCATACAAGTATTTTAGCTGTGTGTAAAACACTACAGACAGCCTTAATTTGATTCTGATTCAGCACTTTTTTAAAGTTTATTTCATGCAATTTGTTTTTGAGCAAGAGTCACTCTATTCTCTACTGATTACCAAATTGTGCTTGATGTATATTAAAGTTAACACTAATGCATTTTTTTAATTTGATGGTTTTACTAAACTTAGAATGAAAAAAAAAACGAAATTTGAATGGAACATCAGTACATTACAAGACATCTGCATATTCACACTAGTTGCACATGTACGTAAGGGCAGCTTGGAACATCAATAATTCAGACTGCATGTTTTAAAATTAGAAGGAAACCATGTATCTTGTCAAGAGCTTATACAGATGCAAACAGAGCATGCAAACTCCATAAAGAACGCATCTCAGCTGAGAAACAAGCTAGAAGCCAAGTGTTCTCTGAAAAGATAGTCTAAATGGTGCATCAGTGTGGTGCTACCTGCTTTGTTGAGCTTGTTAATTAGCATTTGCAGTTGTCTAAATTAACAAATGAAACAAATTCACACACTTGATTCTTTTTATTAAGAGTATGACACCAGAAAGGTCTGTGTTGCTGGTCTCATTTACTGTCCTCTGGAACTGCATGTCTCAGAAAGTCCTTTATTTCAATCATGGAAATGCAGTATGAACACTTGTGTTGATTTGCATACATGCATGCATGTCTAACACTTAAATGATGAACAGTGATCCAGTCTGGAGGCATACAATTCCTGTGATCCTTGCTCTTTAAGAAAGTAGATACAAACTGAATGCCACAACCAAAATCTGGTTTCTAAATAATCCATGTATTCATCTTCTTGACAGTTATACAACTCCACCAAAGGTTCTGATGAAGAATGATTAGAGCAATATAATCTGGTATAGCAAAAATGAGAATGCTTTTCACCAAAGGTAATAAGTCTAGCAAACATCTCATGCCTATTTTTATAGTTCTACTTATCTTTCATTATACATGTATATGTGTGTGCATATATATATATATATATATATATATATATATATATATATATATATATATATATATATATATACATACTCTATGACTGTTGTACCTTACAGTGTGGGGGAATACTCCAAGGTATTACAGTCTCAGGAGTAATATGCACTCCTAATTATACTTCTGTTTTCACTGTTCCAAGGATTGTAATAATGGTCCTCACATTTTCAACAAGTATCAGGCTTTGAGTCTCTCAACCTCCTTATTGGGTATGGAGAGATGGTACTCCTGGAATGCTTGCTCCCTCTATTTCTGGGGGTTTTCACTGTAATTTCTCTGATGGTCTTGATCGTCTGGGTTGAGCATATTCGTTTGAGGTTCCTCACTCTCCAGACGACATGCAGATCTTGGCAAAAGTGGCTGAAGCCAAGAAAGAGGAAAATCATCTCTAAGCTCCATTGTCTCGATATTAGTAGTGGGCTGTCTAACCTTGGATGTCTTGCAGCTTCTTTAAAGTTCCCAGTTTTTCTTAAGTTACAGACTAGTGGGAATTCTACATCTGGATGCAGTGCCCCCCCTCAGCTTCTTGTCAGACTAGGAGCTTCTGTTCCCCATGTCAAATGTCCCTTTCCTTGTGGAAGTCCAATATTGCCTAGGCTTGATGGAGACAATATGGGATGCTTTTCCTATTCTGGATATCGTCTCCTCTCTTGGAAATTTCAGTGCCAGGTGCAGAGTTAACACTCAGGATTGGTAGAAATCCATATGGACATGAGGTAGATTTTCCTTCCCATATTCACTTCATGGGATGTTCACAGATGCCATTACCTCACCATTTGGGTGGTTGGCAGTAAAGTATGCTTCACCATTGGATTTTTCCTCAAAGTAGTCCTGCCTGCAGTTTAGTCTGCCCTTCTTTAAGGGTGGCAACATTTAGAGTTTTAACATGCTGTCCTTGAAGGAGTTGGTCACCCCTGCCCTTTATTCCTGCCATCATTCATTGCCAAGCAATACTACCCGGTCCACAGTCATGGATTCAGCCATTTTCTGAAGGTTTCCCAGTACTAAAACCTTTCCTGTAGCTGTGATGTAGTCACCTGCCTCTTTCCACCCTTGTGTAATTTACTGCTTGGGATTCAGTCCAATGAAAGAACCATCAAGGACTGCCCTGATGTTAGATATAACAGGCATGTTCTTACTCTGTCAACTGATCTACAAAATGACTCTCTTTGGAAATCAGGAATACTCTGCTTCTATACCCCTACAGGTAAGGTCCCTCCAGCAACCATGACTGCAGGATTTTCCTATAAGTTGGTCAAGCGCCTATTGCCATATTCCCTGTTAGCAGTGGAATGTTAAATCTTCTATGTCATTCTTTATTTGCAGGAGGCTGATTGTTGGTGGCAAGGGGATAAAAATATAAGTGTGGGGGATGAGAGTGCTTATGTAATCAATGTATGATTTCATGGCAGGCAACAACACGAGTGTGCAACCTTCCCTGACTACAGTAACTTCTGGAAAAACATGCAGACTGCTGAATGGTGAAGAATATAAACCCATCCAGGTAACTATGGAGGGTCCAGTTCGCAGATCATATAATACTGAAATAATATACCTATTATATCTCTTCTTCTGTTTCTCTAGTTCTACCTTGCTCTCTGAAAATACATAAGCCACTGGGACAAGGAGTGATACATCAGATGGGAAGTCTAGCCCGCAGGTTTCAGCTGATCCCTTCAGAACAATACAGCTACTGAGATATAGTCCATCAGAACACATCAGTCAAGCCTGTGAAAAATATTCCTCAGTTATGGCAAAGATTGGATGTATGAATTATATTCTAAGGTTACATGAATTTTTCATTTGTTTTAGGTACACCCACAGTAAATTATTATGCTGGCATATAAGCACAGGTACATTGTGTATGTAATTTCCTGAACCCTTGTAGATACAGACCTGGCTTAAATTGGAAGCACAAAAATGATAATTTATCTTTATAGCAACCAGTTTTCTCTGAATGCATACACTAAGTAAAGTGAGGATCTTCTAAGGAAAAATGGCTGCTAACTAACCTGAAGATTTAATAAGCTAGGAATGCAAAGACTACAAGATTCTGGAAATGCGAGAAGATATCATCCCCCTTGCACTGAAGGAAATGGATAAATGAGACTACAACAATGGCATTGGATGTACACAAAATTGCTTCTCAGTTCATCTCAGTGGGAGAAAAGTTACAGAAACTAGTGCAAGGTAGGGTTTGTATACTAAAGGGTAAACTGGAATAAGCATTTGACACAAAACAATTTGGCTTACATTGATTTGTTTTAACTTCCAGTACTTCTTGCCAAGAGCTGGATTCCTCATTTTTCCATGACACCTTTACAGTTCATCTACTTGATAAACACTGATCTTTGATAAACAATATCCAGCTGCCATTTAAGAGGCTTTTACTGCATATCTTAATGGACACATCATAAAGTACATCATTTAAATAGTTCTCAAAGAATGCAGTAGTCCCAGGACTGTGGTAATATTCTACACAATCTACTAAAGATTTCAAGCAGAATTGCTTAATATACTGGCAATCATCTCTCTAGAAATATAATAAATATTAATGTAGCCAAGTCCACTTGTGTTTTGCAGTTCCAGTAACAAGTCAATCATGTGTCACTCAGGTCTTCCACTTGCTGTTTACATTTTCGTCAAGAAATGTTGAGATTTATAATCTTTATTCTATTTTATCATAAAATAGAAGAAATTATTTTATCCAAATACTGGACATTTTAACTCAATTTTTTTCTTATTGATCTCAAATACTCTAATTTCATATAATTATTATATAAAAGTATGTTCTCTTTGTTTATTTATCTCCTTCCACCAATTATTTTGTTTGACCAGGTTGGCTCCTTTGTGTCCTCAGCTGTATGTTCTCTTAGATAGTCATCTGGGTTCAGTTTTATAAGGTAGTTTATCAACTACTAAAGAAAAGGACTAGTAAAGTATCACTTTTAAAACTGATATAAAATTCTAGGAAGTATCCCTTAGCCTGATTTGATCCACACATTCAGCACCACCCTAACCTTCCATAAAGTGCTCAGAACTATGTAGAAATAGTTGTTCCCATCACTGGGGATGCATAGATAAATCACAACTGTTTTATCACTTAATATACATAACAAAACACTATATAGCTCAATAATATGGCAATCATATTAATTTTACAGGTAGTTACTACATGCATTAGACTGAAAAGGGCATTTTAGTACAATAAATATGACTGCTCAGCTTTTAATAAATTGTAGAAATGTATGCTAGTATGTGGATCACATACCCCAAACTTTCCAAGCATGTTGGTTTGACGCCTGTTCTCCCATCTCTGAGGCAGAAGTAAAATGCCGGTGAGATAAATGGCACTAACATCACATGATAAGGAAACTAAATATTAAGACTTACAGAACTTTAAGCCTGAATATGTATTTCGTGAAGGTTATGAATGATTATATTTTGGAAAATGAGACTAAATAAAGTAACTAACAGGATGACTGTTCATTTGAACTGAAAAAGACTGAAGCACAAGTAGCAGTTTAACTTCTTTAATAATGTTCCTCCCCCCCTCCCCCCATCTGTAGAGGTAATACAATTATAAATCTTAGCTACGTGATATATTAAACTCGATGGGCATTCTCTTTCTTTAATGAAACATGCCGCCTGTGCACAAAGTTAATCATAATAAAATTATGTTACATGATCACAATAAAGGAAGATGCTCAAAGCGTTTTGTCATTGCAAATCTCAAGAATCATATTTTAGCACCCCTTGTGCCTTCATCTTTTAAGTTATAAGGCATGTGTCACCCAGTTTAGAAAAGCAGTGACTGTCCCTTTCAAAACAGATATAAAATCCTTTTGTACTAAACCATTAACAGCTGCATTGTCCAGAGTCATTACAGTAGTGAGAACTGTGGAATTCTATGCCTCTGAAATTATTCATATCATAAAACATTCGTATTACCAAGATCAGAGAATGTGAAACATTCTCAGATCTGAACATATGCAATCACTTATACTAGGTGAGCTCAGTTATAAAACCACTGAGTAGAAGCTGCAGTCATGTCTTAAAATCAGCCCCAGATAATTCCTAAATTAGACTTCAGCATTTCTAAAAGACTACATTGACCTTATAAAATTGCTTCTTGAGCATATCTACATAAGCAAAATCTTTCTATAGTTACTGTTTCTGGTTGGAACAATTCAGAAATCTTGTACTTTATTGCATTAGAAAATGAAACCATTAAAGCATTTAAGACAGCCCTTTTATGTCCCTGCCAAAAAGATATTATGGTGTTAGGTCTTCAGGACAACTTGCACTGGTGTTTCTTAGTGATCCATAGGGTAGTGTTTTTGTTGTCCCTTTTCTGTTTATGTTCCAGAAAGTATCATTCAAATGTTCCTTCTCTAGTACATGCACATGCATGATAAAGTTTTTGTTCACAGTGCTATGGCGAATAGTTACTCCATCCCACTTCGAAGGATCTGATTGGCTGCAATCAGCATAACACTGATTATGAAGGCCATGGCAAATGCACAGATAAGACTCTTCCGTACACAGGTCTGTCTGTTCTGCTTCTGAGAATGGACTAGAAAGCAAATCAATAATAAATAGTTAGATCTTTCAGGCTGCAATGAAATAAAAACAATATAGCACCTACAGGTTAAAACAATGAAGGATGTACAATATAACTACTATTATTATATTACTATTATTACTGATTACACTGCAGTTTATATAACTTCTTCAATTTAATATTTCAGAAATTTGCTTAAATCATCTCTTCAATGACCAAAAAAAAAACAACCCATAGAAATAGTCAAATAACTGAAGTGTGAAGCAAATAAAATTATTAAAAGCCCCTATTCATAAAACAGGCCAGAAAGATTGAACAAGCACTTGGGCCTTCAAGGCTAGAGGTGCTATAAGTTCAGATGCTGTTTAATAAAACAATATAAGAAAGCCATGCATCTCCCTTCATCTGCCAAATGCATACAGAAAACAGCCCAAATATAAGCAGTAATGAAATGTGTATCTTAAGTGTAAAAGTGCTACTTTATAATGTGCTGTGAATAAATTCCCATATATAAATGAGCTTACAGAGCAAGCAGAAGGCATACCTACACCTTAAAGGTTCATTGTTGGCCTATTCAAATTACTGTTCTAACTTGAATGCACCATTCAGCCTGTACTCTACACATACATATCTGTGACTGATATTCCGTCTAGATTTTATTTGCTATTTAAACACAGGTTCATAGGTGTTTACTAGGCTATGACTACAAGGGCATTTTTAAGCCTAGCCATGCATCCCAAATCTCTGACAAGTTCTGGTACCCATGATACGTGTAAGCAGGGGCTTGGGAGTTCAAAAATTTACAAGCAGAGGCCTGGGAAATTAACCATACACAGGCTGCCTGTGTCCATTAGAGACATAGGTGCCAAACCAGGGATGCATTTCCTGTTCCAGATTCCAAATGTCCAAGTTATTCTTGAATTGGGTTAGAGAGGAACTTTGCTTCAAATGGATAGGGAGCCTGTTCCAGAGAAGGGGCAGTCTCTGGGATACATACCTGTCTCTCTAGCAGGTCCTATTTATAGCATAGTCAAGGTTTAAGTCATTCAAACAGGTAATGCTGGTGCTGTTTATTTTGCGGATATGCTGGAGGTCCATTAGAGTGGGGTTGACTATCCCTTGTATGCCAGGCACAGATGTCCCTTTAACAGTCTGTAGGAAACAGAATACAGGGATAGGGCCTTCAGGTGGTCTGCACAGGACATGCTACATACTCCCTGTATTCTTTTAGTGAGGAACCTCTGTGGACATTCCAACTGTTGGATATGCCTGGTTAGGTATATACCTAAGGGGGGAATTGTAGTCAATGATAGGTCTTATGAATGCCAAATTAGTGGAACAATGACTTCCTTGGACCTAGATACCATACCTTTGTTTATAAGTTACACAACATAGAATGATTTCCTGACTATTATAGGCACGTGATGGTCCAAGTCCCTAAATACTGGGTCAACTCTTAGGGGTGTGTTGTCAATATGATAGTTACTGGGGTGGATGGCTTCCTGAAGGATACAATTATGCATTTCTTGACATTTAGCTTTAGTCTATGGCTCTGGTACCATTTGCTTGTCTGTGTAGCCCTTCCTAGAGAACGTTTGTGTCAGTGGGTGATTCAGTGACAGCTCATAATTTGCAATCATCTGCAAATTTATTCAGCCAGAGGCCATAGACACTGGTCTTGACTTCAGAGAAGTAAATGCCAAAAAGGAGTGGTCCGACGACCAATCCCTGAGGGACTCCACTTGTGACTGGCTTCTTTGTAGAGGTGGACTCCCCAGTTCTAACTTCCTTTGTTCCATCTGTGAGTCACCTGGCTATCCACCAGGTAACATAAGGGTTTGTACCTAACCTCTTAAGTTTGTCAGCAACACCTGAGTGGGGAATTGTGTCAAATGCCTCGGGCAGGTCAAGGGTAGGTGGTGGGAACCATTTATACCTCATCCACTGCTTTGGTGACCTTCTCAAAGAAGTCCACCAGGTTGAATAGGCATGACCTGCCCTTAATGAAACCAAATTGGGCTGGGTCCAGTGTCTAGAAGTTTACTAAATCTTTATTGATCATTTACATAATTCTTTCCGTGGCTTTACATATAAGACTAGTGAGACTTATGGGTCTGTAGTTTCCAGGGACTGTAGATGCCAACCTTTGTGCAGAGTGATGACTGTTGCTGTTCTCTATTCATGAGGCATGAAGCCTGTTTGGAGACTACAGTTAAATAGTAATTCCAGAAGGCCTGATAGATCATGTTTCATGCTGTTTAGCAGGCATCAAGGGGATATTGTCTTGGTCCATTGATTGAGTGCTCTTGGCCTTACAGAAAGCTTTAAGGACCTGTTCCCTAGTGATAGCAAGGGGAGTTATATTTGGTGATATTTCTTGAGGGAGGTTGAGGGGGGAGAGGGATAAAGTTGGATTTGATTTATCAGTCATTAGGTTTGCTATATCTTCTGACTCAGTACAAGTGGCTCCATTTACAATGAGCTCTGTACACAATTGTGTATTGCCCTTGAGGTTGTAGACATAGCTAAAGAGTTCCTTGTGGTTGTCCTTGGCCTGAAAGTTCATATTTATCTCAAATTTGGATTTGTAAGACTTTATTTGTCCTCTGATTTTTTTTAGTTTGATGAGAGAGCTTTTATCCTTCAGGGTGCTGCCCCTCCTAAATTTTGCCATGATTTTCTTCCTTCTGTTATACTACTGATGTTGTGACTCCACAAGGTGGTGTGTTTTTTGAGTTAATCCTGTAGTTTTTTCTGGTGGGTACAGCTGTCTCTATGCAGCTATTAACATGCTTGTATAGAGTTTCTGTGAACAATTCTGCATAGTCAGCAGTGTTCTTAGGTTTTACGGTCTTGAAATTTCGCCAGATGATCACTTAATAGTAGGAAGTTAGCCTTACAGTAGTTCCTGAATATTCCAGGGTTAGCTGGGCTTTCAGGTTTTGCTTTTACTTCAAAAGATAACATTTTGTGGTCTGACCTTACCAGAGAAGACATTACAGTAGGGGGGAGTGCAGCACTCTCCCATTTTAGTGAGGGCCAGATCCAGTATGGTTGCACCCCTTGTTGGTGTATCGGCAATCTTATACAGGGAGTTTGTGTTTAGAAAATCCAGGAATGTCTGTGTCCATAGGTGTGGTCTCGTGTATAATTCCCAGTTAATAGTGGGGTAATTAAAGTCACCCATGAATATGGTATTGGGTTGAATGCTGAGTGATTCCAGTGATTTTAAATACATGGTATGGGTTTTCTGGGGTCCTAATGAGCTTGCAAGGAAATGGTACTGGAATTTGGCTATGGTGGTTTGAAAGTGGAGAAGCTCATGTGCATTGTCCTGTTTGACCAACCTTGAGGTATATTAATTTTTGATGCAACTCGAGACACCGTACCTTTAGTCCGTGTCTGTGTAGTAGCTGCTCTAATGTGTAGAATACATTATATCCTTGCACTGTTGGTGTGCTCTCCACAGCTTTAAACCATGTCTCAGTGACCACACAGATATCATCATTCTCTAGCGTGAAAAGAGCTTCTAGGGAGTGGAGTTTTCTGTTTAGACTCCTATCATTGAGCAGTAACACCTTCAGAATTTCTTGGTTTTGATTTGCTCTGCCTGAAGTACTTTCAGTTTGGCATTACCTATAAAAGTCAGTAAGGAGGAGGACAATGTTTAAGCTAATATTCAAAAGCCTAGTGGGGAGAGGTGCAGACCATCCCTGGCAAAGTAGCATGGCCTGTTGACCATCTCCTTCCATGCTGACAAAAATTGCACCCCCTTAGAATGACACTAGAAATTAAGCCAATTATTAAAGACAGTCATCTTTTGTTCATATTGTGGCATCATCCTTGGAGAAGGCTCACACCAGCCTGGGACAGATATTCCAAGAGCTCCATGATGTCTCTCTTCACATATAGTCAAGGGCGGTACATCTCAGGTCATGTACACCCACATGGACTATGGCTGGGTCATAGTGGTACTTGTGGTAAAGTTAGCTGACTGAGTGCATAATGTGGCAGATCCTGGCCCTTGATAAGCAACTGACCATTACTTTCTCTTACTCAGCCTGGTGAGAGGGATATCAGTGTATCTCACAATGGAGTCTCTAATGACTAGAATGTTGGATTCTGTGGTGGCTTGCCTTATGGGCTTAGAAGTAAAAGCTCCATGAGATGTAGCTGTGTGTGTTGATGTGGGTGTTGTTTTGAAAGAGTGTATCTGAAGTTGCTGAGGGTGTTTGTTATGTGTGCTTTGTCTAGGAGGTCAGGATGGTTACATTTAAGTGCCTCAGCATATGTGGGTTTATGTGTCTGCTTTGAACTGTGCATGATGGGAGCAGTGTGTGTGTGTACTACTGACAACATTAGGAGTGTTTTTATGTGAGAGCCTTGCTTCTAGTGACATTGTCATACATCTCTCACATACCATATCAGTTTGTTTGAGAATTAACTGGTTGTCAATTAACATGAGGCAATTTCTATATTGAATCAGGATGCCCATATCCACCAAGCTGGTAAAAGAGATAGTCGGAAAGTTCATATCCATTGCAACAGACTCTTTTTCTATTGATTAGACAGCTGGAATGAGAATATAAAGTGATGAGAGGGGTATCTCGTTTGCAACTCTGGGGACAGTGCTTGTCACTGCAAACTAGTTAACCTATGAGCAACTAGGTATTGGTGAAATTTCAATGGTGCTTTTACTGGAAAAATGTCAACTCAAGGTGTCTGCATCTATACAGGACACTGCCAAATGCTTGAGGGGAAAGTAATAAGTAGTGTCTGATGATTTATGGATAAAGTATTTGGTCAGATATTCTGAAGTTAGAAGCAAATCAAGCAGTAATTACTAAAAAGAAAGAGTTTGTCAAGAGTGATGAAAATGGGGGAGCCACCTGAATGGCTACTGCCTGGCAACTACTACTGCTGGTCTCACCACAGCTTCATGTTGCTAGGATACAATGCTCCTTTGTTTCTTCTCTCACCAGACGCAAAACAGCAGCACCAATCCCAAGATGAGAAGCAGACCACAACCTGTTTCGTGATCCACAATCTTGTCCCAAATGATGTAAGGGTCTGTATGCTTGTTGTAGCCTTTTCCTGGTAGATGCCTTGAACAGCAACCAGACCAATCAGATAGGTCAAGCACAGACACTCAATTCCTACCAGAAAGAGTCAGGAATCAATGCACTCTGCTCATTCTCTCACCAGGAGAAAATATAAGCACAAATTCAAAACTAGCACTTATGAAGCAGTCATTAGGCTTTCTGGTGATTAGCAGTCCACAGGAAATAATGTCCCTATGCTTTCTCTCACCAGGATCACAACAGAAGCAATAATCCCAAGATGACTACTGAGTGGCAAAATGTGGATTCTCCAATAACTGGTGGTCTTTGAGTAGATGTAGCAGATTTTAAATGTAAGACAGAAAAATTGGTTAATATCATAAGAGCAACAGTGTGCACTAAGCTGTTATATATGAAAGAGAAGGTAACTTAAGCTTTAGCTATCTAAGTGAAGAACCACTCATTTTAAAAGAGCAAGATAGACTGAAAGGGGTGGGCACTTTGTATTCTGGTTCTATGGAATAAAGTGGGATGGTCAATAAATTAAAATAGCTGAAGGAGAGTGATTTTACAAAATAATAACTTTATACTTACAATCAATGAAAGAGGAAAGGGAATGAGATATGTTGTCAAATTAAAATAAGTGGCAGGCAAAGATTAAGACAGTCAAGTTTAAAAACACAACAGTACCAACGTGGAAGAGTGGAAAAAAATTTCATTTCTGTGTGACTCACAAGAGATACAACTTTTGTCCCTTTCCTAGATTAAATATGCAATTAAAAGCAGAATAAAAGTAAAACACAGTGTAAAGAAAACAAATAACAATATACAAAATAAAAGAAGGCAATAGAACAAAACAAAACATGAGAAACCAAAAACAAACATCTTTCCCTCACAGCAAGTTCTGGCAGAGTCTGGGTGGGATGGTGTCTTTTGGCCCTCACAATCAGTGTTTTGCAATTCAGATATGCATACAAGGCATATATATATATATATATATATATATATATATATATATATATATATACACACATGTGTGTGTGTGTGTGTGTGTGTGTGTGTGTGTGTGTGTGTATATATATATATATATATATATATATATATATATATATATATATATATATAGATAGATATATACACACACGTGTGTGTGTGTGTGTGTGTGTGTGTGTGTGTGTGTGTGTGTGTGTGTGTGTGTGTGTATATATATATATATATATATATATACACACACATACATATCACACACACACATGCAATAATATATATATATATATATATATATATATATATATATATATATATATATACACACACACACACACACTCATGTAAATATATATATATATATATATATATATATATATATATATATATATGGGACCTAGTCTGAATATCGAAAGTACGTTTAGTCGAAATGTACTTGACCAAATTCACTTTAGCGAAAGTGCATTTTATCGAAAATGTACTTTCGCAAAAAGAAAAAGAAAAAAAAACATGCAATTTGGATGTAGATTTAACTGTACATCAACATGTAGTGTTGATTGTACAACTAAGCAGACTGTTGCTTAGATTGTGGTACAGCACGGATAAGGGGGTATTCCCTTTTCCCCACTGTAGTGCAATCTCGGAGTGAGAATATTAAAGTAGAGGGGGTGTGGGAGGCACAGCCATCCACATGAGGGGTACAGGGGGGCTTGCCCCCTGCATAATCATGAGTAGTGTTTTATTTGTGTAAGTTTTTTGGCGTGTTGTTTTTTGTTTCTTTCACGAAAGTGCATTTTTGATAAAATGCACTTTCTCGAAAGTGAGATTGCTCATGTACATTTCTCTGAAATGTACTTTTGATGTTACAACATAGATCCATATATATGAATATTTACATTTATACAGGAAAATAATTTTCTTGGGTGGCGAAAGCCAGGGAACCTTTTTGGTTAGGTTTATATAGGCCCCAGGGCCGATAGCCTCATACCTACCTATGAATTTATATATATATATATATATATATATATATATATATATATATATATATATATATATTCCATCAGGGGTATTCCCATGTCGGCACACATGCATATATCTACTGGTCATGACTTCCTTCAAGCGTCAGTAGCACAAAAGATAGACACTAGTCTTTGGTGCAGAAGGCTGTGGGTTCTAATTGATCAATTACTGTCACTGCAGTGTAGCATAAGGAGGCTGCTGCACTCCTGAGTGTGTTGTGCTTCAGAAAGATGTTAAACCAAGGTCCCATCTGCTTGAGTTGGTGGTAGCTCAGGTGGATGCAAAAGATCCATTGGCAGCTATCGAAAAGAGTAGGGGTCCTTTATTAAAATTCACAGTATATAATATATACATTCTATATAGAAATTGTACAGCTCATTTACAATTATTTACAATAAACTCACATATTTTCAATTTTTTAAAACTTTAATTTCCCCTCAATTTTTATTCCACGACCACAATCTTATTTTCTTCAAAATTTCTGACAGCACCTATTTCCCATTAAATTTTATCTCGTTCATCTTTCATTGAAAGACAATCCATATTTTACAGAACAGTTTTTTTGTCTAATCTATCTACATCATTTTGTTTCCTATTTTCATAGTATCTATATTCTATTTTATCCACATTTATACATTTAATGTTTTTCAATCCTTTTAAACATTCTTTACCATATATTTCTTTCCACAACTGATTTACTCTTTTGCATTTCAGAAAAACATATTCATCAGTCTCCATTTCCCCACAATATATACAGACACTATACTTTATTTTTATATGACATATTTGCCTTTACTGGAAGGCTATTTATAGACAACCTCTACAAAAAAGCTATACATTCCACATATTTTTCACATCTTTTCATTCTTGCTTTTATAGCTTTTACTTTTTTTCCTTATAAGTGCCTCCAAGAGTAAATATAATAAAAATGTTCCATTATATTTTCATATCATTCATTCACATTCTTTTCTGTCTTACTTAAATCAATCTTCCATAATAATATTTTCATGATATATTTTAATTTCAGTACAAGTAATTCCTTTACTTATTTTTAAACATTTAAGCTTTTCCCATATTGCTTTATATTTTTCATCTATTATCTTTCTTAACAATTTTCCGTTTTCCTTTATTCCTGTCAATATTTTATATAAATTCAATGAAGTTTTATATATATATATATATATATATATATATATATATATATATATATATATAAAGACATAATTGGATTTATTAATCCCAGCCTTCTTCCTTTTTCATAACATAAAGAAGTCCTCTTTTACTAGAGTTTAATCTGGGTCCCCATATACATTTAAATAACATATTCAATAATTATTTTTCACATACCAATGGTATCATGAATACACTTGCTAGATGTGCCATCTTACCTAATATTACTAAATTACTTAAACACACTATCGTATACATAAGTTTAAATGTTCTCCAAAATATATAAATATTCCTAATTTTAAGTATTAGGTCCTTCCACTGCATCACTCTCCATTGCTTATTACCAAATCTTATTCCCAAAATTTCTATTTCTTCTTTATTAAACTGAATACGTCTTATTTTTCCTAAGAATCCCACTCCTTTACTCTTTTCCTCATTAATACTCATGCCTAACACCTTTAATTCTTTAAGTGTTGTAATAGCTATACTCATCCATTCTTTATTTTTCACAACTAATACTAGATTGTCTGCATAAATGAACATTACTGGAATCTGAATTCCCTCTGGTTGTACAATATTTAGCTTCCACTGATACCAAATTTATCTTGGTAATGACTGCATTCATGATTAATGCAAATAGTATACTATTTGTTGGACATCCTTGTTTAATACCATTTTTTATTTCTATTGTCTCACTTAACCAGCCATTAACCACAAATTTCACTTTATTTTTGTTATATACTGATTTCAAAATATTGATTATTTTATTAATTATATTCTTTCAAAATGTCCCACAATGCTTCATGCTGTATCTAATCAAATGCTTTATTTACATGTCCTACTAATATTTTCAATAGTTTCCCTGTTAATTACACCATCTACCAATTCTTATTATCATTAAAAGTTCTTAACTTCCTTTTTCTTTTATTCCAAAAATTTTTAGTAGCTTGTTAGCCTTACCTACTATTCTTTTTATCTACAATCTTCATAAAAATTCTTCAAAAAAATGTATATTCAACATTGTTTAACACGAGTGGTCTCCAATTTTTTATGCTTGTTCTTTCTTTCTTTTTCTATATAAATTTCTTTGTACCCATACATATTTTTTCATTTATCTCTTTTCCAAACCATTCATTCAATGCCTATAAAATATTGCCATTCTTTCATAATTCAATTCATAATTTATATATTAGATATTCAAGTCCATTTAATCCTGTAGCTGCTTCTACATTTACTGCTTTCAACACATTTTTTAAATTCTATCATTGTAATAAATTCTATCATTGTAATCTTTTTTTCCATTCTCTTATCTTCTTCAGTTAATTTTTTTAATTTCCATTTATCCTTACTTATAGTTTCACATATGGAAAAAGTTTTCACAATATATCTTTTTTACTGGCTGCATTATTTCTTTGTGTGTGTTAACTATACTTCCTTCATCATTCATTAACTCTCTTACTACTTTCATCTTTTCTTTAACCAGTTTGCTTAAGTATGATGCTGCTATTTCTTTTTTCCTTGTAAAAATATCTTTGTTTGAATAACATTTTTTTAATTTTCTCTTGGTTCATTTCATACAGCTTTCTTTTCTACTTCTAGAAACTCTTCTTTATTACCTACTATGTTTTTAAAGATTTGGTTACTGATTTATTCATATTTACATCATATTTACAACTATCTTGTATTTTCTTTGTCCTTTGCCATTCCAATACCTCTTTTCTATATTTTTCTTTTAGACTAATCGACCAGGTTGTCCAGTATTTACAAAAATATTCTCATGTTTATATAATCTAACCATAGTTGATATATTATTTCCTTTACATACTCATTTAAATCTAATTTATTAATTCTTTTTATACCTCTAAATATTTTATATAGCCTATTTTTTCTTGAATTTCTATCCAATTTCTACATGGTCTGAAAAACACACAATTTTAACTCTTTGATGTAATATCTTAGACTCTCTGATACTATAAAGTAATCAATTTCAGTTCACAAATTGCTCCTTTTGTATGTCTAATATTTGTTTTTCCATAAGTACATTTTATCATTTCTAAACGTCTCTGAAATTATCTTTATATTTCCACTGCTTTTCTCCTATGTCTTAAATCACAATTAAAGTCTTCTACTTCTATTATTTGCATATTCACATTAATATAATCGAGTAGTTTCCTAAACATAATCTCTCTCAGTTTCTGTAAAGTGTACACTTAAAGTGTAATTACCCTATATATTTGGTTCTTCCAACTGTCTAATATTAATATTCTTCCTAATATTAACATATAATCCAGAATGTCTATACATTATTTACATAAAATTGCTATACCTGAGCATTTTTCTTCTCCTGTGTTCCATGCAGCCCTGCCTTCCCATAACCCATTTACTTGTATTTTTTCTTCCTCTGTTGATATTCTTACATCTAGTAATCTTATGATATCCATACCTAACAATCTACACCATTCCAGCACTCCCAACATTCACTGGACATTCTTTATGCTATTCACATTTATATCTAGGATTCCCACATTGTGGAAATGTTTCTTTTTATTTCCCCCATTCCTATGTTTTTTAAAGTTGTACTTTCTATCTTTCCCTTTGTTTCAAATTGAATTTATTTTACTTTTAACCCTTATCCATTTATCTTCCTCTTCATCATGTGAATTACTTAATTCTTCTTCTAACTCTCCATTTTCCTTTTTTTTCTTTTTTTCCCATCATGGATTATTTTATTTCCATTCTTCCTCATTTCTGTTTTTTTGTGTGTCTCTTCTATGCTATCTCCTAAAACACACTCTCTTTCTTGTCTACCTTTGTTTCCTGTGTATTATTATCTTTAATATTACAGTCCATCCATGAATGTCCTATTTTTCACATTTTATACATTTTTGCTCACATTTTTTTTTTGCTTCATGACCAGCTTTACCACAAATTAAACCTTTCTTTTTGTCACAATTATTAATTAAATGGTCATCTTTACCACAAAAAAAGTCTTTGGTTGACCCCAGTATTCAACCAATCCCTTATTCCCCTCCACGTTAATTACACTAGGCAAATGTATTATTTTGTCATTTTGCATTTTCAGTACAACACCATATTTCCATCCCCCAGTCCAGAAACCTCTATTGTCATAAATCTTTGTAATGTCCATTACATCTCTAAACACAGTTTTAAATAATCTTTTAAATTGTCTCTTTCAACTTCAGTAAGAAATTGTATAAAAACTCTCTTTTTATCTTCTTTATTAAATGCTTGCACAGCATGTAAGTTCCAAGGATTTCCTTTCTTTCTTTTTTTACATTATTATAAAAAATGTTTCCATATACTGTTCTTCCTTGAAAAAATGCCACAAAAAGTGTTTTGTTAATACAAATAAATGCTCTTACCTTTCTAAGTTCAATACCCAGTGGTGTAAAGATGCTGCCCCATACTTCATACCTGCCCAGCTTTTTTTCTGTATTGCTACTTGATGCTTTCCCTTTACTTCTGTTTTCTTCTCTTCTCTTCTTTCACCTTCTCTTATAATTTGTGCATACAATATCTTCTCTTCCTTCCGTATTTCTTAAATTTCTTTTTCTTGTATTCTGTGCATTATTTCACCCCATAACACTGCTTTTTCATTCTCCATTTCACTCTGTTCAATTAGCGCTTTCAAATAAACATCCCGCAACCTCCCCACCTAGAGGGTTATAACACACTCAGGTGTCGTAGCATCTGTCGCAAACATATTTTGCTGAAATGACTCCTCTGAATCCATAATACCAACTTTGACTCCTTCTTTTTGCCTTTTAACTAACTCTTCTCCTCTTTCATTTTTCCCCTCTCTGCTCTCCTCACTCCACTCAATTTCTGACTCATTATGTAACATCTCTGACCTTTCTGCTGTCCGATTAACAGCTTCACTCATCTCCACTACCTGGAAAACATGTTATTTCACCTCCATTTTTGATTTTCTGCTTCCTGCTTCTCTGTGCTGCCTTCATGCCCAGACTGGAAGTCAGGAAGTGCAACAGTGAATAGAGTCTCCATACACAAAGAGTAGAGGAAGTAACCTGATGCTCTGACCAAATCTCCTCTAGTAGTATAAATACCACCTCAGGTCTCCCCTGAAAAGAGGTTACTAGCCTAGTGGAACTAACCTGGTCAACAAAGGATAGATAGATAGATAAATAGATAGATAGATAGATAGATAGATAGATAGATAGATAGATAGACTGATTAACAGTCACCATTTCTAGGCAGTTTTATAATGTGGTATCAGAACTATATATCACATACACACACATATCTACATCTATATATATATTATTTTGTTATACAGTCACATTGTATAATACTGTATGACCATATTTTTACAATGCATAATTCCCTAAAACACCTAGCTGCATAACACTTTTTGGATCATGCCTTTACTTCTATTTGTTTTTAGCTGTGCATTGTGAGAGCTTTGCTTCATAGGTCTTCCCTCTAAAATGCTTATAGGTAGATATAGATTTTCAGTGGTATACTGGCCATCTTAATCTCCCTGCAGTTGTTGTTAAAGGCAGAGATTGTAGCTGCCGTGATAAGAGACATTTGACTCTCAAAGAAGAAGAATTTGGAACCTAAACTGGAGACTTTAGGTAGATTATGACCAGTGAAAGATGTGAAGCTGTGAAATACCAGCAAAAAGTCCTGTGGAAGTACTCAAGGTCAAGGAGTAAGAGAAAAAGTACAAGTGGAGGGATTTATAATACTTTGACCTGAACTGCTGAATAACTTCTTTATTCCTATTAAGAAACTCTGGCTTAAAATAGAACTGTGAGCATGTAAGTTCTGAATTCTGAACTATGAGTTACTTAAAGTCACACTGTATGAAACTATATTTATCAATATATATTTTTATTTATTTATTTTTTGAGAAGTGAACTTTAATTTTGTACTTCATTCTAAATAAACTGTACTTAAACAGAAGAAAATGGCTCCAGTGAGTTATACATGATATTATATAGCTATGGATCTAGATATCATATTCCCCAATTTCAGCATTTATTTATGTATCATCAGTGATCGAGTGGCCTTGCTTTTCACATTTTCCCAGCCATTTTAGCTTAACAGGATGCCTACTTTTTTTATTTAACCTAACAAATATAAACCAGCTCACACTCCTGATTCTATCATCAGATGTAGTGCTAATGATCCATGCACTGACGTCTTGTCACCATGATCACGGTAATGCTTTTTTACTTTACCTTACAGAAGGGAGCCTGGCTGAGCTCCAGTGGATGCAAAATTCTACTGCTGGTACTTTGGCTGTTATGTCTCATTGCATCGCTCTTTCTGCTATCTTGTGAAAGCTGCATTGAATATCAGGTCTACCCTTCAAACCATAGTCTTAACCTTCAGAGCCCTAGATGATTTTGTCTTTATATAAACAACCTTCTGATTCTCCCAAGTGACACCTCTCATATCATCATGCAGACGATTCTTTGCTCACTTTGATCTCATGGACTTAACCATTTTCCCCAGTACAGGCATGTAATACTGATACATCCTTCCAAAGGCCCCTAAAGTGTCAACTCTTTAGGAAACTCAATTTAAGCCTAATCAAATACTCTGTTGTTATTTTTACAAATTTCTTCAATTATTTATTGTATTTTAACCATACTGAGTTATTCATGCTAATTCATCATTTTATCACTTTGTACTATACAAGATGACTAGATTTAGGTACACAAATAATTAGATAAAGCAAAATGAATGCTTAAAATGCATCTTTGGTAGTTTTAATGGTAACCTGAAATTCTCATTTATCATGCATGTGTGTATTTTCAGCAGTTTACTTGCCATATCTGTATCTTCAGTAGCCTAGAAGCCCTCCTACCATGCCTCTTAATTGTCCAGATTTTTGACTCATATTTTTGGTCTGTTCCTCATTAAAAAAAATTTGTTTTTTTGGCAATCACTGAGGACTAAAGTCACTAAATAAACTCATTAAATAATGACACACATTTGAGTTTCAGACTTCACTTTCTTAAGAAAAGGTAAGTTAACACTAAACCTGTTATTCTAGTAACCATTATTTTAGGCTTTGCCCCAATTTCTTGTATTAACTCATTACATGCAAGTGATGCCTCCAGGTGCCTCTGCAGTTAACTCCTACTGACGCCTCTAGGAGTCAAATATTGCTTGCTTATATTTGCATCAATAATTCCAAAACCACGCTAACTACAAGATTTTAAAATATTTCATCTTAAAGCTTACACAATGGCAAACTCAGCTGCATTAATATTTGACCTCTGTCCAGTGCAGACAAATGGATATTGTTTTTATTATATTCATTTATATAGATATATTTTTTACATTTTACTAAATATCGCAACAACCAAGTAACACAGGCAGAACTACTTAGCCTCATATGAATGCTCTCAGCTAGATGAATAAAATGCTGACAGCATGTGTGTAACTTGAGTATTTGCTGAGATATTGTAAGTTGTTTACAAAACATTACAAATGTAATAGCTATTGTGTTTACTGTGGCTTATAAAATTTGGTTTAAGACCTAGAATCTAAAGAATACTACCACTATAAAAATAGTTTATGCTGAAGACTTTGCCATTTATACTTATTTCATAACCACTATGATTCCATAGATATAAGCATTTGTTTGAAATGTGAGGAAATAATTTATTTCTGATAAAAGGCTTAGGCTCCACCCATTGGAAGCTACAGTGCAAACTTGCTGAGCTTTATTGGAGTGAATGAGCTAAGAAGTTGAAAGGTATGCATCCTATCTGTATTCATCATGCATACATTTATCTCTAAAGATTTAATGTTCCTGCTATGATCTTTAAAAAAACATTTGCATGATAACAAAATATTCTACTTTTAATATGTTTCTTAGTTATAATGCTATTACGAATCAGTTAACAAAATGAACAAAACAATAAACTGAAACAAGAAATATATTTAAAAAATTTAAATATATTGGAGGAAAGACATTTAAATGAATAAAGATAAACAGTTACATATAACTGAACCCACTAAATATGCCTTTTAATTAATGTTTCATTGTCTAAACCAACTGAAGCATTTCTAACAGGAAACCAAGTACATGTCCATCTATATTTCATATTAGGAAAATCTAGCATAGGTGTTAAATTGAATACATTTATTTTTAATGCTTATTCCATATTATATGTTAATTGCCACCATTCACTGAAACTTGCTGTGAAGAAAAGAAAATCTTCCCTTTTGTGTGATAACTTTATGTGCTAGTGATACAATCCAAAGTAATGATCTTTGAAATTCATTATCTGATTAAGAGTGAAGAAAAATAAACAAAATGCTTTGATGGCTTACTATATGCATTCCATCTGGTTTGGCTCATCTGTTCAATTTTTGACCAAAAACCCATTTAATTCTGCATAGCATGAAGTATATCGTATCAAACTGCATGAAGATCAATACTACATTTCTAGTATTTTAAGTCATGAACTGAGAACATTTTAAAGGGTGTTAAAACACTTTTTTACAGATATTTCAATTCAACTATTCTCCATTTTGTTTATGTAATTACCCAGACACGGGGTATTATATTAAGAGTTTTCATTGCCATTTGAACATATCTTTCATATATGTACATGATTTATTTGTTACATTTTACCTGATAATATTGTTAGATATGGGGTGAGAAGAATTTCAGTCACACTTTCCATTTAAAACGGAATTATATAAGACTAGAAATTACAGTTTTGATAATTATTTATATTTATATTTGTTGCAATGTCATTAATGTAAAGAAAGTTACTGAAAATCCAGCCAGTATTTACTACTTGAAATGAATTTCAGATTATTGGGCTTCCTAACTTTAGTTTAAAGCATAATACTTTGAGTATCACGGTCCCTTACAGAGAGTGTTGAACATCCAAATCATTAACTGGCATAAATACTGAAAACCTCAACACTGTATATTAAAAGGAGATGTAGAAGGCAACATATGCAGCATGAAGACTGACGTCTACAATTACAATAAAAACTGCTTGAGAGTATAGTGGTGTTCAACACTACCCACAAAGGAGACTCTTGCTGGTTCAAGCCCGTATGCAGGAAATTTATTTTTAGTATTAACTGTGTGATTCCATTCATGTTTGATAAAATGATCATATTTTATTTATTTATTCTGAGTGAAGACAGGCTTCAGAAAGACTGTAATTGGGGGGGGGCGAAAAATAGGGGCAGATTTTAAATAATGCTAAGTTGCTAGAATAACAGGATCTTTGTTAGCATGCATTTCTGAAGGATAAAGTCTAAAACTCAAATGTTTTTCATTACTTAGTGACTTCAATCCTCAGTGTTTTGCCAGAAAACCACAAATTTTATGAGGGACAGACCAAAAATACAAGGCAAAAATTTTAACATTCTGCAAAAAGCTGGACAGTTGAGAGGTCTATCTGACAGAGAAAAAGCAAGTTAACGATTTTTCTTTTGCTTTTATGGTAGCTTAATGTAGCAAACATTAAACAGGCTGTGTACTACATGAACTACAAAATGAACTGGCACCTCACCTAAGCTAAGTGTCATGTTTAATCATACCCTCACCTCAGGCTTCATGCCCACTGAGTGGTGCACAGCTGCAGTTATCCCTCTCCACAAGGTGGGATCCACCTTGGATCCCGGGAACTACCGCCCCATCCATCGGACGAGCCTGATCTCCAAGGCCATGGAACGTATTATCATGGAACTTATAAACAAAGACATTGGCAACCTTAAAACACTGGACCCCACCCAGTTTGGGTTTGTGAAGGGCCGATCTTGTCTCCTGAACCTGATTGACTTCTTCGAATCAGTCTCCAGAGCCGTGGACGAGGGTAAGACAGAGCCAAAGCCTTTGACACCATCCCCCACTCTGGAATCATAGATAAAGTTAGTAAGCTGGGCATTAATCCCTACGTCACTCGATGGGTTGCCATCTGGCTTACTGACAGAACCCACACTGTAAATGTAGCTGACTCCAAATCCAGCTCCAGACAAGTGACAAGTGGAGTACCTCAGGGTTCAGTCCTGGGACCTCTCTTGTTTGGCATCTACTTCTCTGAAGTACAGGCCAACACTAAGGGACTCTGGCTAACAAAGTTCACAGATGACTGCAAACTGGGAGCCATTACTGAATCCCCAAATAATGCTGATACTCTACAAAAGGGCCTTACAGAAACAGGTGCTTGGTGCCAGAGCCATGGGCTCAAGCTCAATGCCAAGAAATGTATAGTTATCTCCTTTGGGAAAAAACATGTACCCGTGAATTACCACATAGGTAGCAGTACACTAAACACCAAAAGTGTGATAAGAGACTTAGGGACACAGGTGGACAGTGGCCTCACCTTCAATAACCACATTGCCACAACAGTCAGGAAATCCTTCTATGTGGCACACCTCATCACTAAGGGCTTTTCATCCAGAAAAAAGGAGGTCATTGTCCCACTGTACTCATCCCTCATTAGACCCATTATAGAATACAACGCTCCATTTGGTATGTACCGCTCAAGACATCTGCAACAACTGGAAAGGCTGCAGAAATACCTCACTAAAAGAATCACAGGCCTAAAGCAGATGCCCTATGCTGACTGCCTTAAAAAACTCCAGTTATACTCTGTCGCATATTGTCTACTCCACTGCGATCTCTGCTTAACATACAAGGCCATGTCAAACCCAGAGCTGTTGGACAACATACACTTAAAGAAATCCCAATCCCTCAGAGCCACACACTCCAGGAATCTAAACCTTGTCATCACAATAAACAAAACATGCTGGAGGGATAGGTTCCTGACCCAGAGACTCCCCAAACTCTGGAATAGACTGCCCATACATGTCAAGCAGAGCGCCTCTTTGGCCCTCTTCAAAAGGAACCTTGATGATTGGATGGGAGAAAGGAAATTCACCCCGGTGATCACATCAGTCGCCCTGCTAGACAGGGATCCAGGGAAGTAATTAGTGTGGGAAGAAATAGCCAGGGAATTGTTATGGCTAGGCTTGTATAGGCCCTAGGGCTGATAGCCTAGTACCAACCTATGAACCTATGAACATATGAAACATTTTAATTATTCTGAGTAGCATGAGTGGCATATTCTTTTACACTTTAAATTATCATCAGCCTGTTGACTAGAGTTGTTAATCACAGAGTTACAGCAAATTAACTTGGCACCATAGACAGCAAACCCACTTGGTGTCACCCATCTACAAGTGGATGCAAAGGCAATTGCTTAATAATGGCTTGCAACTATCAAACTTTTATCAAGAGCAGTTTACTCACAGTTGTGATTACTTATCGACAACTTGTAAACTGTCCATTTAGTTCTTCTGATTTTTTAAGTAGTTTACCTTCTAAAAACTGCAGTTTAACAGAGAGGGTTTTCAAGGTATTTAGTGTACACAACTGTGATTGAGTAATTTATGACTTCTAAGTATAATTTTTTTTAAATATTTGGCACATAGCTCACATTCTTTTTCACTCAGCCTTGTGGGGTATATTTTCCACATTTCAGACTGGCATAAGCCTATTGACTATGGTTGCTAATTCCAGAAATGTAACAAGTTAATCTGGCACCAAAGGTAACTTATCCATTTGGAGATACTCAGTCTAAGTCATTGCAAAGACAATTATTTAATAGCATAGAAACTATAAAACTTTCACTAAGAATGGGTTTAATGGCTTAAAAGCCCTAATTTATCACTTTCGATTGTGATTACTTACAGGAGCAAAACAAAAAAAGTGGCAAAGCCAGTGAAATACAAGCTCAGAAATATTCCAAATTAATGTGTATTGAAGGTGAGGACTAGATCTAAGGGACTATATCTGGTAGATGGAGAACCTGAGGAACTATGGACAGATGTTTGGGATATTGTCTAAGGGGTGACAACAAAAATATTCCAAACAGAAAGAAGATTAAGAAGCCAAAATGGCTGTTTGTGGAGACTTTAGAAGTAGCTTTGGAAAGATGAAGAGCAAAAGGCAATGGAGACAGGAAAGTATGTTGAACTGAATGTAGAGTTTTTAAGGAGGTATATTCATATGAGCAGTGCAAAGAACTGGAAGACAACAACAGAATGGGAAACACGGGATATCTGAACAAGAAGATCAGTGATATTAAGGGGAAACTTCCAGCTAAAAATGGGCACGATAAAAGATAAAGTTGGGAGAGAGCTAATAGAAGCAGTAGCAAAAGATATTAAGAAAAGGTGAAAGGAAGATACAGAAGAACTACACAAGAAGTACTTCAAGTCCCCAACATCAATGATACATACAATGGAATGTCCTCTGATCTACAGCCAAACATCCTGGAGAATGAAATAAAGTGACCCCTAGCAAACCTTGCTAATAACAAGGTAGCAGGACCTGATGTAATTCCAGCTGAATTATTTAAAATCCTGCAAAATGATACTGTTACAGTGCTGCATGGAATTTGCCAGCACTTTTCAAAAACATGGCCATTGGGTTGGAAAAGAGCAGTTTATATTTCAGTCCCAAAGAAGGCAATGCAAAAGAATGCCCAAATTACTGAACATCTGCAGTTGTTTCACATGCTAGCAATGTAATGCTCACGACCATGCAAGCTTGACTCCAGCAATATATGGACCAAGTACTGCCAGATGTGGAAGCAGGTATTATAAATGTCAAAGGCAAAAGAGATCAAACTTCTAACATCTGATGGATAATGAAGAAAACAAGGAAGTCACATTATTTCTCTTCTGCTTTATAGACTATTCTAAAGCTTTTGACTGTGTCAACTGTAAGAAATTGTGGCAAGTTCTTAGAGAAATGGTGATACCAGATCACATTATTTGCCTCCTGAGAAATCTGTATACAGAAGAAGAAACGACCGTTAGAACTGAATATGGAATGACTGGTTCAGGATTTGGAAAAGGAGTTCGACAAGACTGTATATTGTTACCTTATTTATTCGGTTTATTCACTGAATATAACATGCAGAATGCTGGGTTGTATGAATCAGATGTTGGAATTAACATTTCTGAAAAAATACTAACCTTAGGTTTGCAGATACCACCTCTCTGATGGCTGAAAATGAGAAAAAGTTAAAGATCCTGATGATGATTGTGAAAGCAGCACATACAAAAACTGGCTTGTTACTCAGCATAAAAAAATAAATAAAATTATGTCATTTAGTCCTATCAGTTTTTTGAAAATAGATGGGGGAGTGGAGATAGTGACAGATTTCATTTTCCTGGGCACAAAGTTCTCCGTAGAAGGTGAATACAGCCAGGGAATTAACAGCTGCTTGCTTTTTTAGAAGGAAAGCTATGGCAAGTAAAATTATAAACAGAAAAGACATCACATTGTCAACTAAGGTAGAAGTAGTCAGTGCTTTGTTTTTACCCAATAACAAGAAATGACTGTAAGAAGTTGACTATACTCAAGGCTATGCACTGGAAAATTTAAGCTTTTGAACACTGGTGCTGAAAAAAAAAAACTTTTGAGTATTCAGTGGACTTCCAGAAGATCAAATCAGTCAGAAAAGAACCACAGACTATTCACTGAAAAACCTGACAGAAAAACTACAACTCACTTATTTACAGTGAAGACAGCTGGGGTTCACCAGAGAAAACACTGATGGCTGGATAGATTAAGGGAGGAGAAGAAGAAGAAGGCAGGGAAAGCACAGGCGAAGATGAACAGACAGGACTACTGAAGCAATGAATATAAATTTGCAAGAAGTAAAAGAAGCAGTTTTAACAGACAGGCCTGCCGTGCTAAAGTACTTGAGGTCATGTAGAACCGGGCTTGACTAAACGACTAAACGACAACAGACCACTTGTAAACTATCTAGCTTTTATTTTTCAATGTAGTTTAACTACAGTTAAAAAGTTCAGTTTATCAGATAGTTTACAAGCTATTTAATGGAGACAAGATCGAGTGATTGGCAACTGCTTTGGAATGCAGTGGCTATGGGAAGGTTCTCACCTGCTGCATGTATATTTCACTTTTGGTGATTTGCACATGCCATACCTTTTCCTCATTTTTTATACTCTTCTTATGTTTTTTTGCATTTTGAGCATTTACTTTTACATTATACCCAGGTCATGGATTTAAAGGCTTATGTGCATCTTTATTTACATGGTTATGAAGTTACATAAAATCCATTTTCAGTAAACATATATATTATTTAGGATCTCAAGTAATACAAAAGTTATAGCACCTGTAATTCACTCCATATGTCCCCCACAGAATAAGCAGGCATGAGCAAACATAGTAAGACATGAAATAAAATAGCATACAGACTGAGTCAAAGTCACTGCAATGCAGAAGCATTACTAAATTGCCTTTCTGGATTTATGATTAAGTCCTGAGATCTATAAATATTAACAGGAGAAGAAGTTATGAAATTATATTTGCAAAGGCAACCATCCATTACATTGTTCAGACAGAAAGTTAAGTAGAAATGTCTACACACAAAGCTACTTTTGCATCCCATTTTAAGTTCCTAAAAATATAATAATCAACTACTGTTTAGGATCTTACATACCAATATGTTATAAACACATTTTAAATACATTTTGTCATGCCAGTGGATCTAATTACTTGTTTTGTGACCTTTGCGCATCTTGTCTTATAACTCTACAGTATGAGAAACATCACTGACATATATCCATACCATAACACTACACGATGAGAAACATCACTGACACATATCCATACCATAACACCACACCATGAGAAACATCACTGACACACATCCGTACCATAACTCTACACCATGAGAAACATTACCGAGACATATCCATACCATAACTCTACACCATGAGAAACATCACTGACACACATCCATACCATAACTCTACAACATGAGAAACATCACCGACACATATCCATACCATAACACTACACCATGAGAAACATCACTGACACACATCCTTACTATATCTCTACACCATGAGAAACATCACTGACACACATCCGTACCATAACTCTACACCATGAGAAACATCACCGACACATATCCATACCATAACTCTACACCAAGAGAAACATCACTGACACACATCCGTACCATAACTATACACCATGAGAAACATCACTGACATATATACATACCATAATGCTACACCATGAAAAACATCACCAACATATATCCATACCATAACTCTACACCACGAGAAACATCATTGACACAAATCCCTACCATAACTGTACACCATGAGAAACATTGACATATATCCATACCCCAAACTGCTTCTCCAGATAATGATAATTCTGAGTTCTACAGCCCTCTACAAATTTGCCATTAATGGTCCACATAACATAAACTAAAATACAAAAAAGTACAGTAATCCAAACTTTAATGACTCTTAAAACTTTTGGCACTCAGTATTATATGCCTACCAAAGCAGTTCAGAAAAGTTAGTATCAATGAATTTATTGTCTTTTTGTTTTGGGTTCAAGCTCTTAATGGTGAGGAAAGCTTCATGCTTGTCTCACACAGAACTTTTCCTCTGCCCACCCACTAGCCTGGTGTGCAGTAGTGCCTTTGTGGAGGTAAGCTTCTAGCACATGTATTCCTTTCCTGATTCTCCTGTGAATGGCTTGAGTTATCTAGTGCTTGCAGCAATATACCCAGCCTCAAATAAATGACTGGCATTCTAATCCACATCTTTAGCCATCCAGTTACAGAAAAGACAGCTGGCCATCGGCAGCTCATCTTCCCACCATGTTCCAGGAGAAAACCCAATTGGTAGACTGTCCATCAGGAATACCTTCTCTGCTACACATGCTGGCATACCTCTCAACTGTACAGATTTTCGCAGAATGTCCAGATTTTTGCCTCATATTTTTGGTCCGTTTTTCATAAAATTGTGGTTTTCTGACAAATTAGAGGGAAGTCATTAAAGATTGAAGTTAGAAAATAATGACGGGCATTTGGGTTTCAGACTTCATACCCTTCAGAAAATTCATGCTAACGCAAAACCTGTTATTCTATCAACGTTCTAAGTATGTAAGAGCAATATTTTAAAAAAGTCCTATTTTTGGGCCTTTGTCCCCCTTTTATTTATGGCTTTGTCCAGATTTCTTGCTCTAAGAGGTTGAGGCGTATGCATGCTGGTCATGTTTGTAATGAACAGTACAGTAATCTAGCATGAAAGGAAAGACTAAAGAAGAGCTGCAGGTATATGACAGCTTGAAATGTCAGTGACTAACATTCTTATCTGATACCCCCAGGGCCTGGGGTTGGGGTTCACACACACCTTCCATTTTCTGACTGTATATAATCAGCATATTAACACTGTCTCTGCATGAGGTTTTACCTCTAAGTACTCCAGTTTCCTCCTTTATCCCCAAATATACTGTTATATTGATTGCTTTAAAACAGACACACACACACACACACACACATATATATATATATATATATATATATATATATATATTTTTTTTTTCCTGGTATTAGTTCCCCATTCCTGACTCTTCATTTTTATGTTTCCGTGATATGTTTGCTATCTCCAACATTGTGAATGTGAAATCACAATTTGTGTGGCTACTTTGTTCACCGTTGAATGGCATTTATCCTATCTTCATGGTTGTGTAATTCTGGAGTTAGTGTAGCTAAGTAAAAGGGCTGTGGTTGTCAAGTCTCCCACATGGGAGAATGGATAGGGACTTGCCTCAATGCAAAAACAGTACTGTTTGTGTAGTTTAATAAGCAGTTGTGTTCCCAGTCATATTTGGTCAAACACTTAACTATGTATGGAAGTTGTGGAATTGATCAGTCATAGGAGAAGCATACATACACATCTATAAACATGCATGTGTGTGCGTACTGCTTAATATTGTACACTCAAATGTCGACCATCAAAACACTGGCATGCTACTGCGCATGTGCCAAGCAATAAACCTGGAGCATGCAAAATTTTAAACTAAACGAAAAAAACAAATAAAAAAATCTTTTTTTTTTTGCAAGGGGATAAGTCCCTTAGAAATGCATTTGGTTGAGTAATGACTTGCTTGAAAAAAAAGTCAAAAATGAAAGCATTATTTAATCAAAACAACAAAAGTGGTAATATGAATAATTTGAAATTCAATGTTATCAACATTATACAATGTACATTACCTTCCACTGATTTCCTACCAACGTTTTGCAAGGAAGCAGACACCCCAGTACCCCCAACACCCCCTGCTTATTATATATACAAACTCTGTGATCGCAGTACAGTGAGGAAAAGGGTAAATTTATTGATCCCCACTGTAGTGCGATCTCTAATCAGAACACCAACCTCATATGAGCGAATGCACACTAGCATTTGGTGCTGTGGATTAGAACATGTATGGACTGATGTTACGGAAACTTGGAACCATGATTTTGACCTTCCAAGTTTTGTGTAACTGATGTACAACATTCTGATAGTAAACCATATATGTATGTATTGAGATCACACAGTTTCAGGGAAAGGGCACATTTCTCAATCACAAAAAATGTGTGATCTTGCACACCTGTTGACCATCTGTATAGTCGATTAAATTGTGAATTCAATGTTATTCAGCTCCCCTGCTTATAGATACATATTATGGTGTCTGAAGTGATCACATAGACATATGATCACTTCTATCAGCATTGCTCTGTGGGAGGTCTAGGAACATTGAAAGTAGGAGTTTAGAGGGAGTGCTGTGGGGCTTGCCTCTTGCAACAACATGATTTATTTTTTCTTCATTGTTTTGACTTTTGATCCTTTAGGGTTGATATTTTGGTGTTCAGTATTGTGGTACTTCAATGTTATGAAGTATAGTCATATATATATGTAAATATGCACTATCTATACATAGAGAGAGAGAGAGGTGAGAGAGGGAGAGGATAAAGACAGAGATAGAGTGAGATACATACACAAACACTAACATGCATGCACACACACACACAAGCACACACATGCAGATATTGTAACAGACAGAGATACAACCACACATTTACAAATAGATTGATAGATACACCTTAACAAACACACACACACACACACACACACACACACACACACGCAGATAACGTAACAGACAGAGATACAACCACACATTTACAAACAGATAGATACACCTTAACATACACACACACACACACACACACACACACTGACATATTGCATTTGCTGTCCCTTTTGGAAATAAAGCATATATATTTATTTGCTATACTTTTTTGCTGCAAAAATGTTTGCAGTAAAAATGGTCTTCCACATAATGAAAAAATGTAGTCCTTGCAAATTAAAGGTCATAACTGCAAAATGCAGTACTCAGGTTGGATTTGATAACCAGAATTAAATGTAGCCTCAAAAAGAACATATTCAGATAATATTCATATGAGTGCCTTTTGCAGTATAAAAACCCAGATTATGGCAAAGCCTGTTGATAATTTATTATTTTGTCACATATATAAGAAATGCAAAAGTGATACTATGAAACTAGTGATAGTCTGAAAGGAAAATAAATAAGGCTATCATAACCATGTCTATTGACTACTGATTCATAAATGTGTCTCGAAGCAGTTACAAAAATAGAAACTCATTTGTCATAATCATTAATTGAAGATAACTAAGCAAATCTCCTGCTGCAGCCAAGGGTAATCACTCCTGTCATTTTCTGCCAGATGGAAATGCCTTTGAGGCAATCAAACCGACAATTCTAAATATTAGGCTGCAGCTGTAAACTAATAAATCCACTAATTAATAATTTCTTAAAATACTCACCACCTTCAAATTCTGTTTGGCACCCGCCTGAATTTTCTTTTAGGCTCTCTTCCTCTGTTATGATAATATTTTCAATGTCTTTCATTGTTAAATGATCCCGGAATGCATGAAACAATATGTGCTTCAGTTCCTCCAGTGTTATTCGCTGCATATCAAACTAAGGATGTAAAACAGCCATGGTTTAATCACAAAAAATCTGTTTTCATAAACTACTACAGTATATAAATGAAAAGTTGTCAATAATATATTAACATTTTACAAGGTATTTTATGACATTTTAATCAGTCAGCACCAACAAAGATGCCGCATTAATAACAACAAAAAAAAAAAACACAGTGGCAAACACTCATAGAGAGAGTAGTCTTTGTTAGAATGTACCATACATTCTGGGTACACACACTCCAGTCCTTGAAAGTAATTAATACATACAAAGCCCTACTTACATGATTTAAAATCACACAAAGGAAGCAAAACTTGACTGTTTAATAATAAGAATAATAATTAGCATTGTTATTATTTCCTTTTTTAAGCTGATACCAAAACAAAATGGCTGTTAAGCTTATGCTTTATATATACTTGGAATTTTCTTGCCATTCTCCTTCTGCGTGCCATAACAAACAGTTAGGAGTCCTGCTGTTAGTCACTGGATAGCTGATCGATCCTCATAATGTCCAGTCTAACAGACTGCAGGTGACTAGTCATCTTCACACTGGGAGAAGAGCAAAAAGGTGAATATTGCATTTTCTTTAGTTTCTCCTTATTCTCTGAGCTTAAGTGACCCTATTTCCTCTTATTAATTCCACTTTCTAACTGCAGTCTTCAAACCTGTTGCATTCAATGCATCCTTCCATCATTTCATAATTAGTGTTCCTATTCCCTATTTGAATATTCCATTCATTCCCTTCATTGCATGGTAGACCCTTTCAAATAAAGTTTCCTTGTACTTTACCTAACATCTCCTTTCATCTCCCCATTGCAAATATGCATATGTGAATATAGCCTGTAAAGATACTGTATTTTTTTTCTTGACCAAATATTCTAGAATTGTCTTAAGTTGCATATAGTACCAATTAGCTTGAATAGCCAAAATGCATTTTTAATGCCAGAATATTTGCAGATGATTAGCTTTCTTGATATAGGGTAAAATCTACTGCACATTTGGAGTTTTCTTCCCAAGGCCCCTGCTGCAAATGAGCCTAATCCAAAATGGACATTTCCAGTCAACTAAAACATAAATATATTGACATTGTTCACGTGTTACTTGCTTTACTACTCATATCATATCTTCCTGATGCTTTTTGTAGGCAATCTGTAATAACCTACAGATACACAGTGTATAAAACCGCATGGATAACTGCTTCCCATCTAATGAACACTGCATCTCTATTTTAGAATTTCTCCATGCGCTTGCTTAACTAGTTCTATATCACACTATCACACCTTGTTTCTATAAGACATGACTTGTATCTTTATATTGTGCCCGAGTTGTACTGAGATAATATACAGAAAACTGAACCTTTGGTATATTAGAAACAGTACAAGATAGCCAACTATTTTGTGGTGCTAAGGGATAGAGCCCTGACTGCAACCCATATGACCTGGGTTCAGTTAGTGAGCTCGGCACATGAGGAGTTGACAGGAGATATTGCGCAAAAATATTTTATTTTATCAGCTTACCTATGCCAGAGGAAGGGGAGGCATTTTCATCACAGGAAGATAGCACTCAGTGGGTAGACTAAGGATATCTATCCTGGCATAACACTATTGTGGCATGTAGTGGCAGATGGTAGTGGTCTTAATGGCCCACCATCATTGCACAGTGGATATGAGGGTAGTGCATTGGTAGGATATAAAACAAAAACAATCTCTGTCAGCCAGAATGACACTTCACAGGGATGCCTCAAATCTTATAGCTCTCTATAAGACAAATAATAGATTAGGGGTATAAAGGGAGGTCAAATGCCATGGTGTCTAATGTCAAGATGATTCATCAAATGCCATGGTATCTAATGTCAAGGAGATTCATCAAGAATGCCATGGTGTCTAATGTCAATGAGACCTGTCAAATGCCATGGTGTCTAATGACAAGGAGATCATCAAGAATGCCATGGTGTCTAATGTCAATGAGACCTGTCAAATGCCATGGTGTCTAACAACAAGGAGATTCATCAAGAATGCCATGGTGTATAATGTCAATGAGACCTGTCAAATGCCATGGTGTCTAATGTTAAGGAGATTCATCAGTGACATCCAATGGTCAGCTACATAGGTGCCAAAAAACAGCAGTACAAAATAAGTGAGCAACAGAAGCAAATAAGACCTAATTACAGCCTAAGAGTTTAAAGTAAAAATTAAAACTCTTGATTGCTTGTTTGTGACACAAATATTCAAAAATGCTACTCTATCAGTGCTCATATTGCACCAAGATGAGAAGCAAAACAGAACACATTGAATCAGAAAAAATTGAAATCTAGAAGAATGAAGCTACATTTTCCTGAAATATTAAAACACAAAAAAATATATAATCTCACACCATGGATGAGCTGAAGGCCTTTGCACTCCATAGACCCATAGCCTAATATATCAACTCAATGTTTACAGTACTTAATGGTAATTTACATGTCATGGGTTATGGAATGCTTCAGGAAAAATGTACTTTCATTTCTTTGAATTAGTAATTTTATGAAAAAGCAGTGGAATGGAATGAATACTTTGCCTCACTCTTTAGAAAGGAAAATAAGGGGAGGGTGCCATGTTGGAAGGGAGGTAGGGTAGAATAAGGAGAGCAGTGGTTTGGCACCAAGACAGAAAAAATAGAGACTGAGAGTGAACTAGATTTCTTACACCAAGGTCCAGAGACATAGCTGGCTCATCTGATGCCTGGTGCCGCTTCTTGATCTGGAACCCCTCAACTCTAAGTTGAGGAGCCAAAAAAAAAAAAAAAAAAGTCCAGCAATCTGGTACTCCTCCATTGCCTCATGTAAGTAGCACCTGGATCTCTGTGTTTGCCCTGCCCTCCTTGTGTCATGTGACCAAAAAAAGAGATTTTTTTATTTTTGTTAAATGAAGCAAACTGCAACTTTTTTGATGACACACAAAACATCAGTACAAAAGATTCAGCCCTGACCATATAACCAGTATAGGAATTTGTTGCAATAGCAGTACTACCCATCAACTGAATCTGTCAATCATGGCCCTAACATCTTGCACCCAGGGCAGCTGCCCCCTCCACCCCACCCTAGCTATGTTTCTACCAAGGTCCTTAGAAATCCGATCAGTACATTAACAGGTTCTCTAACTAGGGGTCACAGAAGAAGTGCCTGAGAACAAGAAGACAGCATTATGTACCCTTGTACAACATGTAATAGGAAAATCCAGAGAGCTACAAGCCTCTTAGCTTATTAGAGGTTGCAGGAAAAATCACTAAGAGAAACTGAGGGAAAGACTTTTTGCTTTCTTGAAGAACAACCACCAAGTCAACACTACCAAAGGCTTATAGCCAGAAGGAACAGTCAACCAACTCTCTTTCAGTTTTCGGACTGGGTTACTGCAGAACTTGACATGGATGTACAAGCAGATGTGATTTAGCTGGACTTCAGCAAGTCCTTTGAATCTGTCCTATGCAGGAGGATGCTGGGAAAACCATAGGGGTTAAGGCTAGGATCAAAACAAAGGACCTGAATTGCTGGTTGGTAAATGGTAAGACCCATATGGGTGTGGTGTGGCAGAGAACACAAAGGATTGGAAAAATGACAGGTACTGCTGGGCTTGACTCCTGGTCCAGTACTCTTCAGTGTGTCAGTTTCAGACATACTGGGTGAACAGAATCCAAGATCAATCTATTAAGAGATGACACAAAGTTGGGCAGTAATTGAGAATGATATTAAAATCTTTTAACATGATCAGTCTCATTAAGATTTAAATTTTGTATATATTTATGTAAATCTGCAGGACTAGAAATTAATACCGGCTACAACAATACACAGTAATTATCTTAAAAATTGTATAACAAATAATAGTAGTTCAGATAACCCATTTATGATATAATGATCAGGACAACGGCCATGTTTTTCCCTTTTCTTAGTATTATATACTTTTGGCATGTCATACCATATACATAACATAGCAACCATACACGAGGACAAGTAGCTATTTCTGCTATTTGTGTATTTTTGGCAAGCCATAAATAACTATAATAATAGGATATTAAATGCATAAAAACATTATCTCCAAGGGTATTTAACCTGAGAATAAAATGTTCACATCAAAAAGAAAATTTTGGTCACTCTCTAACACCCTTACATATGGATGGCCAGTAAGAACTTCAAATGAATCCTATAAGTGATCAGATGAGAAATATCACCTAACCATAGGAACAATTCTGTATTTGAGAAGAAGCACATTATAAAACAAAGTATGTAAATAATATACAAATGATCCATTAGGATAAGCAAATTAAAGTTCTAAATTTCCACTCAAATTAAGGGAAAATTAAGCTCCTGAACCTTAAAGCACAACAACATGCATTGTACATATAGGAAATGCAAATCCAAATACCAGCCCTTATTAAATACAATCAACCCATTTATCTTTCATATGGTATAACTACATAGGTAAATAAAAACACAGGCACAAAATTCTTCTTTGCTCCTTACAACTTATAAATTCTTTAAATCAAAATAAACTTTACATTAATACTAGTAACCTATCCAAACAACATGGCAAACCTTTCCTCTGCATATACTAAAAGAAAGTGAAATAATGTAACTGACACCAGCTTCAAAAGGCAAAAATTCTGAAAAGCATGCTTTAAATAAAATTAATCAAATAAAAAAGAAATACAGATATAAATACACATATTACAACTTGCTAAACATAGCTATATATTTATTTATTCTGTTACCTGGTTGGTGACCTGATCCAAATTAGTCTTTTCAGTTGCAAGCAGTGAAATACAGGCTAGAAAGTAATGCAAATTACCAGCATGGTACCCAAAACCATACAGCATTATTACAAATTAAAATGGTGTCCGATATAGGGTGCATTTATGCCAGAAAATCTGCTTACAACTGCAAATGACAAAAATGGCTAAAACTGAACTATGTAAAGAAAAGTCATTCCACAATACAGAACCAAATGCTTTACTGACAGAAATGGGTATTTTACAAGGGACAGAGAAATACAGATTTCTAAGAAAGGTGACCATCTTAGAGTTCAAGTGTGCCCAACTGTGAAAAGTGTTTTGTGTAAAAATAGAAAGACATTCAAAAACAGTAGAGATGAATAAGGCAGCATATGTAGTAGGTACTATGATTTGTCACAGGAAGACAGTGCTGAAATGAGACATGCAGAGATGTTCAGCAAATCCCCCATATAAATAAGAAAATACTTATGCAGGCAAGCAGGTTCAAACTCTTGAGGAATAACTGTTAAAGGCACAGAATGCCAAGAAAACTTCTGACATGGCAGTGCCTCAAAAATTGCAGCATTAAATATTATTAGTTTTGTGTGTTGTGAAGATAAAGTCATTAATTAATAATCATTCTCCTAAAGAAAATGATAAAATAAACATATTACATTCAGCTAGTTTTACCACCTCATCATTGAAATGGAAACTTTTTACTTGGAGATATTTACACAGATCTTTTATTACCCCATTCTCTCTTAGTATATTTAATAAAAGTAATGTCAACTGTTTGAGGTGTAATAAAGAAGTAAATGCAGAACGGGCTCGCATGGTATATGACTGTAATTTTAAATTAATTTTGGAAAAATGTTAATTCCTTTTTACAAGCTATCTTCACAGATAATTTTACTCTCACCAAGTCATTTGTTATTGTCAATACTCCTGTACCTAATTGTATAAGCAAAGTTAATCAATCTTTAGTCTGGACTATATTATCAGTTGCCAGAAAAATAATTACAAGAAACTGGAAATCCAATACTACTCCCTCGATTCAATAATTCAAATCTTTACGTCTGGAAGTCTGTAATATGGAATATTTAACTATCAAATCAACATCTCCTCGGAATACTGTTAAATGCAATATATGGAAAAAAGTCTACAATTTATTACAAAAGTAATTATTTAATCAATTTATAATTGTTGAGAATGTCTTTGTATATAGTTTTTTTCTGTTTGTTGTATTACTATTTGACTATTTGAAAATTGTTCATTTCTAATGTACATATTTATTTTTTTAATTTTAATTCTAATAAAACTGTTTTGCAAAAAAAAATTGCAACATTGACAAAAATATAACCATGAAAAAGGGAAAAAGTCAGATTAGTTTGGAATATTTTATTTATGTTTAGGAATTTAATAAATTAAATGTAGCTTAAAAATAACCCCTGTCTTGCCACCTGCACTGGGGCACAGAGGGATAAATTCCTGACTGTGTGACTCTGGGTTCAGTTAGTGAGCCTGGAGCTGCTAAGCCAGTGTGCATGAGAGAGGAGAGCAATGAATGATCAAAGCTGGGGTCACTGTAGGAGTCAGAGGGACCAAACAATGTGAAAGAGGTTTTAGGCAGATGTCCTTGTAAATGCATTGTAATTCATTATTTATTTATTTAACATTTATTTACTGGGAAAGTCCGACTTGGAATGAAGCCAATTTTCAGAGGACACACAGGGAGAAACATTCCAGATGCATGTCTTTGTAACATGGGAGGAAACCAGAGCACCCGGAGGAAACCCACAAGAATGCAGGGGGGACATGCAGACTCTGCACAGAAGGCACCCCAGCCGAGAATAGAACTGGAGAACCTCTTGCTGTGAGACGACAATGTAACCACTGCACCACTGCGCCGTCCATGGAGGCTGTTTGTGCAGTACCTTTGTAGACTGACAGGATTGCAGGTATAGTCTGCAGCAGCAATGTCAAGATGTAATGAAGCACTTCCTCATTTAAACGTTTTGAATTTAATAAAAGACAAAGGACAAAAGCACTTATTCGTTTTAATTTTGGGTTTAATAAAATGAATGATTCATATATTTCACTGCAGCTTTTTCTTTTACAGTTTATTTTTTTAATTTGCACAGGTCATCATAATTGAATTTTTCATTTTTATCTTCAAAAGGTAGTTCAGAAAAAAAGACTAAAAGGTTAAACACATAATACAAAATAATATTTTACCTTGGAAACCTGTCATGAATTTGTTATCCTTGTGGGTTCTTTTGATAACAATCAATATCAATCAAGGAAGTGACTTTCCTAGCATCATTACATGTGACATCAGTTCCAAGGGTGTGGGCTGATGACATGAGGCAGGCAAGGGGAAAAGTGTAAACAAACTGTGATTTTAAGGGGCCACTCAGAATTTCTTGGCACCCTGTTCTTTTCAGATCAAGTTCAGTCATTTCCAGGAAACACCAGACATCAGCAAGATATGTAAACACTGCTTTCACATGCCACATCCCCACAAATGTCCATTTGGGAAAGCTAGGGGACAGGATGTGGGTGTAACATATGCCATGTGATCTGTCTATACAGACCAGTGTCCCCCAGGAAATACTGTCATGTATCCCACAAAGCACACCTGAAGCCTGAATCCTTTAGCAGGTACACTAGGTTCCTGTCACATCATTGATCATTTAAATTGTCAAATGCCTAAACATCGAGACCTAAATGCCGAAATGTGAACGGCCAATTATGTATTTTTTTCCCCAGGGAAAACATTTGCTTGCCATTTCCCTGATGTACAGCAATCTCGGAGTTGGTATATTTAGTTAGGGGGGACACAGCCCCCCACATTGGAGGGTGTGGGGGGGCGAAGCCACCCACTTGGTTAGGGTTATAAAGTTTTTTTTTTTGGCCAAGCGGATTTTTTTCACGGGGAAAAAATTTGCGTAATTGGCCGTTAGTGGTTTTCAGCATTCGACATTTAGGTGTCGATGTTTAGGCATTCGACTATCTAAATGTTCAACATTGTAATATAGACGTGATACACCTGCACCATCCCATATATTCTCTGTGTATATCAGCTGAAGTCCTGTATCAGAGGACTGCAGTCCAACTCATCCATTTCAGGTATGCACTTCAGAAATCCCTGTCATTCAGCAATCCATTTAATGCACTACTGATAGATGGGTCTGTGCCCTGTCTGCTCATGTTACACATTCCAAGTCTTCTGTATTATTAATCCAACTGCCTACAGGCTGTCATTGAGTCACTCCTCCTAAATAGGATAACTTTATCCATTCTGCATCTCCACCTTCCCTTGGCAGAGGAGCTGTACCCTGTATGAAAGGCACACATCAGCTACACCTTACTTCTCATATCTATTGTCATCATGCTAGCGGACATTGAAATGGGGCTACATTTTGCTTCCATATTGTCTGTAGATGTGCATCATGTTTTCACATCCCATGTGTCAACATGAATCAACTACCGCCAGTATAAACAATGCAAGTACCTGTGTCTTCTGGAAGGTTGAAGCTGTAAGGTTTCCAGTGTGATGCAGAATGGAGAAAAAGCTCTTTGTCCATCTGCTGCATGTGCACCACTGAAAGCACCTGCTGAGGGACTCCTGTGAGGGGCTCCCAGTACAAGTCAATTGCCTGGTTCTGTCTTGCCAGTATGATGACTGATGTCACAGACATCGCCCACTGTAGTGAACAGTGCCAGAATTGGTAGATTGGCCTGAAAAGGAGCCACCATTTTCTTTTGAGACAATGGAAAGAACAGGCTGGGGGGACAGAGAGATCTCGGATATTGCAATATGTCTGTCTGTCTGATATTCTGTTATACAAATCAAGCCTTATTGTACACCTATAAGGAGTTATTGATGTTCATGGGTTTGCTGTGCTCACCTTTTTCTTTTTCTTGTTTGGTCTCTTTCAGCACCTGATAAAATTCAGGAGGATACACAGACTTGCCAGAGAAGGCAAACATGCCTGTCTAGGAGTCAGTGGTATGTATACTGAACTGATGTTATACTGGTATATCTGTGGCTGACTAGATACCCAGATTTGCAAAGCTGCTAATTAGTTTAACTACTGATTAAGGTTTTGGTTTGCTTTTTTTGTCATATAACATGTGAATGAGCATGTCAATGTGTTATTGTACTTACTGCTGCCAGGTATTCCTGACAGTGTTTTCATACTGGAGAATGGACTAACTGGAATTAAAGGTGTAAACCATCTCTATGGTGTAGGGAGATAAAACCCTGACCCTGCATCAGGTGACTCAAGTTTGATTAGCAGCTCAGGTCTTGGTAGGAGCTGGCCGAGGGGAGGACAGGAGAGAGTGGGCACGGACAGCTCTTTCATCCTGGGGGTAATGAGGTATAACTCATCTTTTCTTTATTTCGGTGTCAGCCACTTGTGACTTTTCCTCATGGCCAGTAACTTTAAGCTCCACTTTGGGTTTTTCTTTTGCAATAAACAGCAAGGCATTCACATCTACTACTGAACCTCCTGACTACAACATTCTACTTTTCTTTTCAGCTTGCAAAAGGCGTGTAAAGTGGTAAATACAAATTAACTCGGCTCTGTTTCTTTATTGTTATTTGGAAACTGAGCTTGCAGTCTTAGTTAAATTACTTGTTAGCAAGGCTTAGAACTTCTTCTCAGTTAATTGTTCATAAAAGCAACTGCATCAGTTCAGGCTAAGGAAACATCCGTGACTGCCCCCCCCCCCCCCCCATTGTAGTTTATCTATGGTTAGCTGATTTAATTTGGGCTAGGAATAAGTTTGCATGTCACCAATTAATAACAAAGCATTTTTACTCCATCATTAGCAATGCATGATTTTAAATGTGTCTGTTACCATAACGTGTGCTAAAGTTGCCTGCATACAGTGATTGCCTCCTGCTACTGATATTGTTTATCTCTGCCCACTTTGCTTCCCTCTCACCCAAAATTCCCCAGCCACTCCCTTACATTTACTCAATCTTAACTCCTCCCACAATTTATACATATTACCCACCACTTAAAGAAATATACATTAAAAACCCTCTTCCAGTTTCAGTCCTCTGTCAATTCCCGCTGCAGCCTATTCCACAGACTTTCTACATTCTCAAACCACTTTTTTCCCATACAGACTCCGACTTACTAACATCTTTATCCATCCATTCAAACACACGTGTAAATTATAATATAGATATATATTTGTATATGTATGTATATATATAAATATATATATATATATATATATATATATATATATATATATATATGGGTCTACTTCTTTTCATCGAAAACACATTTGGTGAAAAGTCAGTTTCCCCAGCACACTTCACTGAAAGCTCACGTCACTGAAAACTCATTTCACTGAAAGTCATTTCGTTGAAAGTTATACATGGCCTTTTCCCCACTGTAGTGCAACCCTGGAGTTAGAATATTAAGTAAGGGGGGGTTGGGGGGCACAGCGTAGCCCCCCACATAGTTTGGTTATAAGTTGTCTTTTGGAAAGACTTATTTATTTAACTTGGAAGTATACATGTGTATGGTTTAAAACATTTAGCATAGCTGTCACCCCCCACACCCCTCCTGGGGAAAAGGCCATGTATAACTTTCGATAAAATGAGTTTCAGTGAAATGAGTTTTCAATGAAGTGAGCTTTCAGTCAAGTATGCTGAGGAAACTGACTTTCGACCAAATGTGTTTTCGATGAAACAAACTAGATCCATATATATATATATATATATATATATATATATATATATATATATATATATATATATATATATCAGAAACAAACCACTCGCTGACAAACAGGATAAACGCCCAGTGCTCCAGAAAAACTTGAATAATATTGATGAAACCAAAAGGAGCAACTAGGCTGATGCAGAGTCACAAGTATAGATGAAAGGCAAAATCCTCAGGTTAAAATCCAAATGAAAGGCAAAATCCTCAGGTTAAAATCCAACTTTAATTCCACTGCAGGTCAGATAAGCGCTTTCACTCATTCATTTGAGCTTCATCAGATCATGTAACAAAGACCTTCAAGTACATAGGCTACATTTATACAGTTAAAACATCTCCTATTGGCCTATCAAAAGCTGCTTCTTGTTTACATATTCATGAGTTAATCTTAAGCTTAAAAATATATGCACATATAAACATGCTGAGGTGTATAAAACGACAAAGTAAATATAAAAAATATATAAAACTCTCCATGAACACTCAAGATGCTCTAATAAATATGTATATATAGATATATATGTCAAAAGAAATATGTTTCAAGGGGTAAAAACATATATGTTCCATCATTTATTATAAAATCTACAAACATTCCTCCGTTTGTTTAACATAGGTTTAATGGAGGCTCTCTCATTGAGACCTGAGCCCCTATCTGCTCTCAATCTAACTATCCACATACTCTCCTTGCTCTCAGTATGGTTCCTGATGTCACCTCCTTGTATACTGGGTTTAATATTCTCAAGAGCTCTAAATAGGAAATAATGTTCAGGACCTGCTTGGGCTACGTGCTTAGCTAAGGCATTGTGAGGTGAAGCCTTCCTAATGTGGTAAAGGTGTTCTCTTATCCTGTCTTTAAAACGACAATTGGTTTTGCCAACATAAAATGCATCACATATTTGGCACACTGCCAAATAAACTATATGAGTAGTATCACAGGTAGCTACAGCACGTATGCTAAAGTTAGTGTGCATGTCAGGATGTTCAAAAAATGGACTGGGGTCAAGAGAATTACAATAATTACAGCGTCCACATGGTTTTGTGCATTCAAGGGGCATTGACAATTCATCCCTTTTTGAATAGCATAGCATTCTCCTTAAATTTAATTTGTTCCTATATAAAAAAGAGGGTTTAGTCTCCACAAGTTTACCGATGGTATCATCAGTACAGAGAATAGGCCAGTGTTTCGTAATAATATTCTTGATTGCTGGACAATCAGTACTATATGGTAAAGAAACCCTTACATGAGTTGATCTATCATCTCTACCATTGTCTGTTGTAACGGATCCACCAGTAATAACTGGTCCAAAATAAGGGGCTGCTCTGTTCAGTCTAAGTTTATTAACATCTAAGAGGTTGGACTCAATCTCTTGTGAGCTATAGCCCCGTTCTTCTAGCCTTATCTTGAAGGTCACTCACTTCCATTAGGAAGCCTTCTTCTGTGGCATTTAGCCTAGAGGTTCTCATCCCCTGGCCTCTAATGATATTCTTAAAAATATGCTGTGGGTGCATACTATCACGCTGTAATAGAGTATTAAAATAGCAAGGTTTCCTATAGACACCTGTATTAATCAAACCGCATGCTAACTTTTCTATATACAAGTCAAGAAATTCTATCTTCTCTCTAGAGTGGTTCATACTGAAGGTTAAATAGCCAGTGAGGTTGTTCAATGTAGTATGGAACACAAACAAATCATCAACACTGCCTCTCCATAAAACAAAAACATCATCCACGAAACGTCTATAAAAAGTTACATGTTGTTTAAACATTTCTAGATTAAAGAGACTCTCAAATTCCCAAAATGCCAAAAACATGTTTGCATAGCTGTTGGCACAAGGTGTGCCCATGGCTACGCCACCTCGCTGTTGGTAAAACTTGTTGTCATAGGTGAAAAGATTGTTGTTCAAAATGAGTTCAAGGAAATGTACAATGAGGTCTACTTTAACTGATGTATATTCGCTATGTAAGAGTAGATACTCAGTGATATAAATCAGGCCTATGTTATTTGGTAACACAGTAAACAAGGACTTGATGTCAAACATTACAAAGATCAAGTTATCAACGTTACAAATGCCACCTAAACAGTCATACAAATCTGTTAAAAACTGTTTGGAATCTTTCAGTACAACTTTGTTCTTATTCAATATAGGTCACAAATGTTTCTCAACATAGACAGAAAGGTTTTCAGTGATCCAACCCTGACCAGACACTATGGGTCTCATTGGTGGATCAATGGAGTCTTTGTGAATCTTAGGTAACCCATGTATTGTTGGTACAAGTGGATTCTTAACAAAGAGAAAGTCAAACAATTCTTGATCCAAGATATCACCTTTCAGCATATCTAATAACATATTGTTTACGTGACTAATAGTGGCTTGTACTATTTGTTCATTAACTTGTAAATAGAAATCATCTTCCAAGAGTTTAATCATAGCATCATGATATTTGCTAGTGTCCATAACTACTATCCAACCACCTTTATCAGCTGGTTTGATGGTTATGGACTGTAATGACTGGAGTTTAAGTAAGCTAGTCTGCTCCCCTCTAGTCAAATTACCATTCTTCCTATATTTCTTTAGAGAAAAATATTCATACAAATCATCCTCAGTTAGTTTCAAATATGCCTCAACTAACGGATGATTAGGTGGGACAAAGTTGCTAAGCTTCTTAAACTTTGGTGGTCTAGTAAAGTTATTGTCTGTCAATTCACTATCAGTTTTATCATGAAATAGCAGTTTAAGCATAAGGTTTCGACAGAAAAGTCTCATGTCTACTACAGTGTCCGTAAAGTTACTGTGTGCACTTGGTATAAAGTTTAGGCCTTTACATAATAATTCCTCATCACATTCAGTCAACAAATATCCTGAGATGTTATGTATCATAGAATCTGCTGATATCAAAATTTCAGCTGTATCTAATTTACTTTGTTCTTCCACATCTTCTTTATTGTCTGATGTGGTACATACTCTTCTGATAATTTCCGTTTCTGTCTCCCCCTGCTCATAGAGCGTCCCCTTGTTATATTCTTGTCCTTTCGGACTGGGAGGGGAAAAGGGAGCTCACTTACTACTCCTGTAGTGATGGTGGTATGTACTTTGTGAGGTAACTTAGATCTCACTATGCCATCATCTACTGACAACCTCTTATTTATCGGTCCCTTCACAACATGTACTGCTGGATATAAGTTAGTTCTGTCTGCAGTGTTATTCACAGTAGTAGGCTGACTAACTTCTTTAGTATTTGTATTAATAGAGCTAGATCCACTCTCACTATGTAAAATAGTAATTACATCATCAGTATCATTGGAAGTAGTAGTATTATTAATGTTAGCTATATTTTGTACCCTATTACTAGGCGATACATTGTTATGTACACAGTTAGTAATATCCACAGCTTCACAGGCATTATTAACAACATTAACATTTTCAGAACCAGTACTAGGTTCAGAACTCAGTTGTCTAACACTAGTATAGTCATTAGGTTTAATGGTAGCACTATAATGTCCATGTTTAGGCCAAACGAAGACTTGTCCTAAATTAAAATCTCTGTGATCTCTAATTATCTTGCTTCTCTTCTGTTGGAGAAGTTTCCGCTCTAAGGCTGATATTCCATCCAACAGGCTTTCAAATAGTGGTTCTATTACAGTACTTGGGAAACAAGAAAAAATTCTCTTCTGTTGTTTCTTAATGTTATTAATGAGATTTTCCTCTTCAGAGGCAAAAAAGTCAATAAGTAACTCCATGTACTGTTTGCTTACCTCCAAGTTCAGGCGCTGCCACCTTGAAAGCAACTCTGGATAATGTTCCCCCTGATTGGGCATGTTTAATATACGTAATCCTCTCGGTACAATTTTTGTGTCCAAACAATAGCGAAAATGCAAACGCTGTGTTTGCAAACGTTTCAAATGTGCAAAGTCTTTCTCTAGACTGTCTAACAGGCGTTGTAGCTCATCCAAGTCGGGTGTCGCCGTATCCGCATCATCAAAGCGCTCCAAAGCGCCGAATTGCCAGGAAGTGACTGTTGAACAGACGAAATTCTGTTCAAACCTCTTGTGTAGATGAGCGGCTGAGCCCAGGTCTTTGAACATCCTGACATGCACATTAACTTTAGCATACGTGCTATAGCTACCTGTGATACTACTCATATAGTTTATTTGGCAGTGTGCCAAATATGTGATGCATTTTATGTTGGCAAAACCAATCGACGTTTTAAAGACAGGATAAGAGAACACCTTTACCACATTAGGAAGGCTTCACCTCACAATGCCTTAGCTAAGCACGTAGCCCAAGCAGGTTCTGAACATTATTTTTTATTTAGAGCTCTTGAGAATATTAAACCCAGTGTACGAGGAGGTGACATCAGGAACCATACTGAGAGCAAGGAGAGTATGTGGATAGTTAGATTGAGAGCAGATAGGGGCTCAGGTCTCAATGAGAGAGCCTCCATTAAACCTATGTTAAACAAACGGAGGAATGTTTGTAGATTTTATAATAAATGATGGAACATATATGTTTTTACCCCTTGAAACATATTTCTTTTGACATATATATCTATATATACATATTTATTAGAGCATCTTGAGTGTTCATGGAGAGTTTTATATATTTTTTATATTTACTTTGTCGTTTTATACACCTCAGCATGTTTATATGTGCATATATTTTTAAGCTTAGATTAACTCATGAATATGTAAACAAGAAGCAGCTTTTGATAGGCCAATAGGAGATGTTTTAACTGTATAAATGTAGCCTATGTACTTGAAGGTCTTTGTTACATGATCTGATGAAGCTCAAATGAATGAGTGAAAGCGCTTATCTGACCTGCAGTGGAATTAAAGTTGGATTTTAACCTGAGAATTTTGCCTTTCATTTGGATTTTAACCTGAGGATTTTGCCTTTCATCTATACTTGTGACTCTGCATCAGCCTAGTTGCTCCTTTTGGTTTCATCAATATATATATATATATATATATATATATATATATATATATATATATATATACACTTATCACACATACACACACACACCCATAAACCCACAAACACACACACACATAAATACATACCAATACCACAAAAGCACTTTTTAGATACTCATGTAACTACTTAAAGCTATTTCTTCGGACTACTCTCCTCACCAGTGCATGTTTTTGTCTCCGCCCTCATCGATATATTACTCATTCCCTCACCTCCTTCTGCCAACAAAGTCATACCGTACAGCTTTCTGCACACAGCCTAACTACTCTCCACTACCTTAACTATCTATATAGCACCCTGCAAACATCTCCCTACCCTTTACTGTACCTCTTTCTCTCCATTTCTCATAAACTCCCTTAACTGACGTACCAAACAGCCATCATCTTACCAAACCTCCACCCCCTTCGACCCACCATCTCAACTCACAATGACATAAAAGTCAATTGCTACTGTATTGCACACTCACAACACTAGCTCATTTCACTAACTACCATAATATTCCCACATCATATCCAAACTCCATCACACACATACATTACATCTCAAAACCCTCTTTTTCTCCCTGTCTGTGTGTGTGTGTGTGTGTCTCTCTCCTTCTCTGTTCTCTTACCAATATGAAGTTAAGAATAGCACTGTTTCAGCAGTACTGAAAGTCAGATACAAATGGCTCCATACCTCTCCTCACTACACCTCCATCCTGAAACTTAGCGGAGATATTCACTCTAACCCTGAACATACACATCAACTGCTCACCACGATCAATCCATTACTTTCCAATGCTCCCAACACAATTTTCACAATGGGTAGTGAATCTAACCTCATTTCTTTCAACACTAACCTCAGAAGTATTGTCAGCAAAATTCATGATATCCATGCATGTCTAGACTTTTACTACCTAGACATTCTAATCGCCAGTGAAACCCAGCTAAAACAAGAAATAACTGACAATGAAATTATTTCCCCAGGTTTCAACATACTCAGGATGGACAGAAAATTTAAAAGAGCAGATGGTACTGCTATTATTCATAAAAACAGCTGACAAATAATACCAACCCATGTAAAAATCCCAAAACATAATAATGATGAACTTCTAATTGCATACCCCAAAATCAACCAAAAGAGATGTATATGTATATCAGCAGTATTCATCCCACCAGGCAACATTACTAAGACAGGCTTTTATTTTACTTTTTAGTTTAAGAGATTATCTTTTAGTTTTCAGCACATCCCAACATCAACATAAAATAATTACTAGCCAAATTAAAAGCAGCCTTAGCTGCCAATGCCCTTCCACTGAGTTCCTCAAAATAGGTGTAGAAGCACAAGCCTTCCCTGTCTCCATTTTGATCAACTGCTCAATAACTGAAACATATGAACCATCCATAGAGAACAAATCTGTTATTATACCACTTCACAAAGGAGGTACTTCAACAGGGTTAAAATATAGCCCTATTGCTATCCTATCACCCCTCTCAAAAACCATTGAAAAATGTATTCATTTTCAGCTTATGAAGCATGTAACCAAACAGCCTCTTCTGCAACATCTGGCATGGTTTCAGGCCCAACCACAGCACTACTACTGCCCTCTGCAACTTCACCTGCAGAGTAAACTAATACAGAAATGAGGGCAACCTTGTTTCTTCAGTTTTCATTTAACTTTACAAATCATTTGATACAGTAACCCACCAAAAGCGCCTTCCTGAACTTGCAGCTCTAGGTCTCACTTACCACTTCCTCTCCTGGTTTCACAGGTATTTATTATCAGTCATCAGCACAGGCAACTAAATGGCAACAAAACCTTCCAGCATTTCAGCCAGTCACTGTCGGTGTTCCTCAAGGGTCAATACTCAAACTTCAAACTGCCTGGCACTCATGTACAATATGCCAATTTTATTTATTTATTTTATTTAATATTTGTTAACCGGGAAAGTCTGACTTGGAACAAAGCCAATTTTCAGCGGTGGCCCGGGGAGAAAGGCTCCAGATGCATGTGTTTGTAACGCGGGAGGAAACTGGAGGACCCGGAGGAAAACCACACAAATGCAGGGAGGACATGCTGACTCCACACAGAAGGCAACCCAGCCGAGAAACGAACCAAAGAACCTTTTGCTGTGAGGCTGCAACCCTTATCTGGTATGCTCCATCCATAGCAAAAATACAGGAAATCACTCAAAAATCTTTCACTGATGTTGAAATATGGCTAAAAATTCTAAATTGCTGTTTAAAGACAAAAAAATAAATAAATAAAAACAAGCTTATGCTATTTTACTACAAAGCAACACCTTAACCAGAAACATGCATTTCATATTACCTCAGGTAATAATGCAACAAAAGTAACCATAACCCAAACTAAACTAATTGGAGTCATAATAGATAATAACCTCAACTTTTATCACCACATACTTCATTCCATCATGAAAACTCACCAAAAACTCATCTCCCTCTATAGGGCCAAACATTACTGGACAGAACAAGCAAGGATTATCTTAGCAGCAACATGTCAATGCCCTTCCATCATTCTGTTATATGCCTATTCTTACTAATATCAACACTACGTATAAAACTAGACTAGCCTCCTGCTACTACAAAATAGCTAAATTTGCAACCAGCCGTATAAATACACCACTGCCATGCATTAAAACAATTCAGCTGGGTTGAACTCCCAAACTAGTTGACATACTCTCAACTAATTGTTGCCCACAACCTATTGTACTCTGCAGACAAATGCCCAGCATTACAAAATGCTCCACTATACTATTCACCCAGTAGAGATCTCACTGTGGCAGTAAACTCTTAACTGTGCATCAGTAAGACATTCAACCCTGCTGGAAGCTGTCTACTCCTATTATGTGTCAAAACTCTTGATTAAAATCCCCACACAGTCAAAAGAGAAAATTTAAAATAGTTTCAAAACTTTGATTTGAGCAGCACCTGTGCCAAACATGGCTCTGTTTTTCCTGGCTCACATAGCTTTACTCAGATTATTTTTCTCCAACTCTTACAACCACTTTGCTTCCCAATCTTTTGTACCTTATCAGTCCTCATATTGTTCTAATTTCCTAAACTCTTACTCTTCCTCCTCCTCTTGTACCCCACCACTAACTACTACTCATCTTCTATTTATCCTTCTGCTCATTTCCATAATTTCTCCTTTCATATCTTCATTTTGTAAGCTATATTACTACTTGTCTGTCTAGGAATTATTACTAACCTCAGAAGCACCCTAGTTTAATATTTTCCCTGCAGCCATCATGCTATAAATACATTCACTATCATATTTTATTTTTCTATTCAACAATTATCCAAGTTATGGTATTTTCTCTCTTGTTTTTTTTTTTTGTGTGTTAAAATGCTATCTTCATGTAAGAAATATTTAAAATTCATCTAAATGAGCTCATGTACAGATGTTTTATCTTGCAATTATAAATAATCACCATGTGTAATAACTTAAATGATGAGTTTTTTTCCCAGAGCCACCGGTGAAAATGGGTTTTACTCAGTCGGACGTTTCTAAGTCAACAAAGACAAATAAATAAGTAAATGGTTTCCTATAGGAATGACACTTAACATGAAATGTGCAGCAGAACTAGAAGCCAAGTCGGACTTGGCATGCAGAGGTACCTTTCTCCTCAGGAGACAACAATAATTAAGGGGGTAAGAAAAAGAGGCCACCCCTAGGACCAGAAAGCTGACCTGCTTCCTACAATCCAACACTTTCTGGGGAAAGGAGAGCCAAAACTGGGATTCCAGGCAGGAATGAAGAGACTGCAGGGCTATCAACTAGCCCAGGAATGCTAGCCCCCCCCCCCAAGTGAATGCACTGATTGGGTGCAGGTAGATGAACCACTGGGTGAGGCCCTGGTTAAGTAAAAAAATGCAGTTAAGGGTATAGATCTATTAAGAGATTAAGGATAAAAAAGGTACATTAGAGAAACGGTAGATATGGTGCAATAGTAGGAACAAAGGTGAAGATAAGATAACACATGGTTCAGCAAGAGACAGTCACAGGATCACATACAAGACTGGCCAACAAGCAACTCAGGTAGACTTCCTCCTAATAAGGAAAGTATACTGGGCTAGAATCAGATACTGCAAAGTTATCCCCAATGAAACAGGTGGTCCACAGCTATGTTTGGTCACAATCAGCTGCAAGCAGTTGTCAGGGAAGGCTCTAGGGTTAAGAGAGACTAGGCTGAAATCTCAAAGTTTACTGGACAGAAAGTACAAGAGATCAAGGAAATACTCTGGCCTGTGTCACCTCAGGCAGAAGAGAAAAAAGGTGGAGTCAAACACAAATGGCAGCATCTCAAAACAGCATGTGTGAAGACAATAGACAGATATGTGACAAGACCAGGTATGAAAGTATGGGACAGACATGTGACAAGACCAGGTATGGAAGTACAGGACATAAGGAAAGCTGGTTGTGGAATACAAAAGTCCAGAAAATTATCAAAATAAAGAAAGAGGGCAGGAAAAAGTGGTATAGAGCAAAGATAGCCCCGGCCAAGAAGAAATACTGCTAACTAACAAAAAGACTAAGAGACCAGTCACAGTAGCAAAGGACAGGTTATGGAAAGTGACTCAGCAGATGGTACAGAGAAACTCTACCTCTACCAGTCTGCAAGACTAAAATGAAAGATAAAGAAGATAGTCATCAGACACTGTTCATAAGGGTTGGCAGCAGTAACCTGCTCACCCGTCCACAGGGCAAAGAAAGATGAAAGGAGGACTTCCAGGAGCTTCGGAAAATTCATGCTTAATGCAAATCCTGCTATTCTATCAACTTTCTAAGTTTGTAAGAGCAACATTTAAAATTTGCCCCTATTCTGGGCTTTTGCTCCCCCTTTTATTTATGGCTTTGTCCAGATTTCTTGCAGTAGGAGTTTAAGAGGTATGCCAGGCTTTGATGAGGTCACAGTAAATGTGATCAAGATGTTGGGTAAGGTGGGGAGAAATGGATCCTGACAGAACTCATAGCAGTATGGAGAGAAAGGCTTATCTCAGATGACTGGAAAATAAGTCTCCTAGTGCCAGTGTACAAGAACAAAGGGGACATTCACAGCTGTGGACAGTACTAATGTATCATACTCTTCCTGTCACACTTCATGAAAGCTTGGGAGAGGGAAATTGATAAATGAATATGAAGAGCAGTAGAAAGCATGATGGGAGATGAGCAGTTTGGATTCAGATCAGGATGCAGCACAACTGACCCCATGTTTAAAGTGAGACAGATAGTGGATAAGAAGCTAGAGATGAGGAAATAGTCCAAATGGTCATTCCTAGACTTTGAGGAAGCATATGACATAATCTCAAGAAACCCAATTTGGGCAATATTTTTGTGGTCCAAAGTCCCAGAAACTCTGGTAGAATTAGCTAACACTAAGAACATGGATCCAATGACTGAAGTGCAACCAGTGTTCAGTCTCATAGGATTTCTCAGTGGGAATTAGGGTGCATCTGGGTTAAACTCTGAGCCTGCTGTTGTTCACACTACATTAGCAAACATGTCAGACAGGACAGTTTACAAAAGCTGATATAAGCAGATGATGTGGCAATACATGCAGACTCTGAACAGGAATTGCAACAAATGATAGGGGAACGTAATACAAAACTGAGGGCAGGTGGTAAGAAACTGAGTACAGACAAGACAGTCATCATGGTTGCAAATGGGGAAAATTAGAAAAAGATGAAATTAAGATTGAAGGAAAATAGTGGAACAAGTCAGCAGGTTCAAGTATCTGGCAGGGCTGATTGAGATGAAGGGAAGTCTGAATAAGGAAGCCAAAGGTAGAATCAGGGGGCTGCAGCCAACTGGCTCAAAGTGTCAGCAGTAGTGCGTGACAGAAGAATACCAAAGAAGCTGAAAAGTAAACGGTACAAAACAATGGTACAACCAGTATTTCTGTATGGTACTGAAACCTGGGCAGTGAAGGCACAACAGTTTAGGAAGCTTCAAGGAATGGAGATGATGTGCCTGATATGGGAGGGAGGACGTATACACTGTGGAACAGCTGAAGAAATGAAGACATCAGAGTAAAAGCTAAAGTTGCTCCAAATGCAGTGAAGCTCAAAGAGAACAGATTACAATGGTTCAGGCACATGTGCAGGAAAACAGACAATGATTTGGTGAAGAATATTTCCGAGAGACAGAAAGAAGGTAAGAGGGAATGAAAATGTCCAGCAAAGAGATAGAAGGACCGTATGAGTGAAGATCTACAACGTTCAGGCATGTTAGTGAAAGAAGGTAGAAGTGTGGTACTGACTTGAGAGAGGTGGTGACGATTTGCTGCACTGCCCCGACCCCATGCAGGAGATGCCATAAAAGGGGGTGGAAGATAATGATGATGATAAAAGATGAAGATAAGAGATACAAGAAAATTAAAACAAAAAATATTGGCCAAGTAGAATTAAACTAGAGTGGGTGAACAAGAAAAAAGTAGCAATAATACTCTTTCTGAAAGGGATGGATGTGCAAACAGAAAGAATAATGAAGATTGAGGAGACAAGTGGCTTATATATATATATATATATATATATATATATATATACACACACACACACACACACACACACACACACACACACACACACACACACACACACACACACACAAAGTATAATTCAGTTATGCAGAAAATAGGAAATAGATAAATACCAAACAAAGAAGACAAGGGTTTCTGTAAGAGATTCTTCAAAAAATGGTAGAAATACAAGAGGTAAAGAAGATGGAACTGATAGGGAAATATTTAACCTTACTATATATATATATATATATATATATATATATATATATATATATATATATATATATATATATACATATATGTGTGTATATGAAATGATATACAGGACATTTGGAAATGGGAGTGAAACAAGAAGAATAGAGAGGAACTAAAATAGAAAAAGAAAAAGAGCAATGGGAGTGGCAGGAGGTACGGAGGGAAAAACACAAAGATAGGCAACAAAACACCTCCTCAAAGAAAGATGGTGAACATGGGAGCAGACTGGAATAGTACTGACTGAAAAATAGCAGAGAAGACTTAGTGAGAAATATGAGAAAGGAAAGTCTCAGACTAGGTTACCATAAATAAGACAGTTCAAGACAAGAAATCCCAGGGAAGAAATGGTCATTGGAAATGAAGTAAATCCAAATGGATAATAGAGGAATAGAAAGTCAAATTAAGACTGAATAACAAAGATAATGCAAGCGAACATAATGCAGATGCAAGAACTTGTAAAGGGAGGATGGGATGGAGCAAGTATAGTAACAAAAAGATGGGCCATGCAGGAATCGGAAAAAGAGATGAAAAGAAACAGAAAATGTAAGAACAGGAAAAGAGGAGCCAAAAAGGCTATAGAGGTAAATGGACAAGGAAAGATGTGACAGCCAAATTGTATTTGGGTAAACAATTACTATGTAAGAAAGATGTAGGAAAGGAATTCTGGGATGGGGGCAAGGGGATAAGGCTTGGAGGGTGGTGGCATTGACTTAGAGAAACAACAAAATAAATTAATAGTAAATGACAGGATTCTGTGAAGAGCTATACAGTATCATGCTAAGTAAGAAAGTGCAGGAAACATAGAAATGGAGATACAGTAAATAGAAGAAAAGGCTACAGAAGGCCTAAATCAGAATATAAGCGGGGGCAAATTGGAAATAGACAAGACAGAACTCAACAAAAGGGAAAGCAGTGGGAATGGATGGGTATCTAGTAGACAGGACATAAAGGAGTATTGCACTCAGAAAGGTTGCAGAGAAAAAGTTAACCCTATCCATGATAAAGGCAAAAGTTTAGCCCCTGCCTGAAGACACAAAGGACACAATGGAATCTACTGCATTCAGGCACATGTTCTTCATAAATAGAAGTGCCAAGACTTTAGTCAATATTCTGGGAATGAGAATGAAATTAGTCTTGCCAAAAGTGATCTCACAGGACCAGCCTGTTTGTTAAATGAAAGAACATTAGTTGAAAACATGGAGAAACTCCTAAGAGTTAATGAAACATCATGAGGAAAGAAGCTTGAAAGAGACAGGGAGCCAGGGACCATAGTATATTACATCAGAAAAGTCTTCAACTTGTAAAACTATGTCCTTCTTTTGGAATATACTAGGTGAGTTACAAATGAGAAGGAAGTTCATTGGATGGAACAGGTCATTGTAGTGAGAACTGAAAGCCACACTGCAACACTTCAGCCTTGACTGCAATTACAGTAATCAGCATTCATTTGTAGATTCCAGTTCTGCAAAACTGGCACATCAGCAGCCTTTAATACCTTGTATCTGGGACAGCCGTCCCCTTAACCTTACCCTATCTATGCTTCTGGGAGAACAGATGGTGCAAACAGCAATACTGTCGAAGTACAAAGTTAGGTTCCCATTATCACCACACATGTTCCCTGCTAGTAATGAAGACCTTAAAAAGATCAGCAAGGGAAGACCTGTAAGGACTGGAGTAGGAATGACAAGGATGAACAAAATTCTATATGTTCACAAATGAGTGCATTCAGGAAAATGATGATGGAACAACTATAGGCATGTGAGAAGGCAACACAACTGAAATATGACATACAAACAAAATATCGGGTTAGTACTTAGAATTTAGAATTTAGGAAATTTAGTTAGTACTGAGTCAAGGGCAGTTAACAAGCTGCTTTTTGTACTCCAGGTTAAAAGGTTTAATTCTTCCTACCTCCTTGCCTATTACATTAATCTGACCAAGTCACGTAACCAAATAGTGCTTTCAGGGCATCGTTGAAAAGAGTCATTTGTGTCTAGTGGTCTTCCCCATCAACAAATTAATTCAGAGAGCAAAGGGATATGAGCTATTGGAATACATTGAGCTCAAAAAAGTGCCAAATACTGGGGACTGCAAGTCTGGAATACATTTAAAAGAAGAGAGATTAACTGCAGCAGCAAAATACAGAACACAGAAAATGGCCAGCAAAGATAGGATGACAAAACAAGCATGGTAACTGGGATGTGTCAACATAATAAAAATTGTAATAAACCCCAACAATGAGTATGCATTAAGACATAGTACAATGAAAAGAAAAAATATATATATATAAATACAGAATAACAGTAATAAATACAACTGGGAAGAAAAAAAAAGCAATAATTAGCATTCAAGTAAGCAGTGTCAGGAGAACAGAGAGCACCCAATTTTGTATGGTATGTGGCTGCATATGACATCCACCGGTGGATAAGGAGAAGAGAAAAAAAGATAAGCATTGAGGAGAAAGGATGATCACAGAGAAGTTGAAATAAAAAAAAAATAAAAAAGAAACTTCTTAATGAAATTACAGAGGAGGCTCATCTAATGACAATTTCATCATTGCTCTACAAATTTTTAGTTAATTTGGGTCATTTTTATATGCATTCAAATGTATAGACACATACGTATTTTATATGTATATTTATGCATTTTGAAATATTAGTCAAGTATTATTAAACGATGGAATGCCACTGAAGCATCTTTTTGCATGATAGACTACTTACACATTAATTTAAGTCATGCAAGCTGTTCAGCATAGTTTATATGGTTTTATATATGTATGTTTTTATATGTAGTTCATTGAAGTTATTTATATATGTATTTAGGTAATTTTTATATGCATCCAAATATATAGACATATATGCATTGTATATTTTGCATTTATGCATTTTTGAAACACTAGTGATGTTCGATTAATTAATGTATTTAATTAATGGAGTAAGAAAGTGATAGATGATTGGCTCCTTAATTATATAAATTGTGATTTGGATAAGATGGCAGTTGAAAGTCTGAAGAAGCGTTTACTATAACGTGAAAGCAATTACTGGCCGTTTGTACTTTATGTCCTTGAAATAAAGCTGTTTGAGTGGAGAGGTCGGCTCTGATTGTCTTGTTTGTGCCCTTGAAGTTTTGGATGTATTGGACTTTATATTTTGCTTCACGAGGGCGCTTTATCCTAAGCAGTGTTCATATTTTTTACAACCATGTATCTCTAACAAGAGCAAAAAAGGTCAGTCATCATTAACTTTTATGGGTATACGAAGGGATATGTGTGATGAAACATCCTTTGCTTGTAATGTATAAATATTTGTAACTGAACCTTGACAAAGAAACTTCCACGTATAATGAGTTACCTTTGCCAAAGCTGATCAAATGTCATAATTTGTGTCTGTATATCCTTCTTAAAAATGTTATGCATTTAAGCCTATGGCTTATTATATATATTTTTTCAAAACGATATTCTCTCAGAACAAATGTAACATCTATTTTTTATTGTAAAGTTGTGACTTTCTGTAATTTTAGTACTATGTATTGAAGCTTTTCTCCTTGGGTCTCCACTGAAAATGGGCCACAAGCCCAGCTGGACTAACCCGGTTAACAAACATCAATGAATCAATAAAATAAATAAATAAATAAATATGAAAAGTGTAGTCCTATGTTTGTATATTTTAGCTTAAAATGCTTCATTTGAGATCAAGCAATGGATTTCAGCTCACTGAGGCTAAAATATCAGAGAGATGAAAACTCTATAAATCCATTCGATTCTAAAGATGTTTTTTCAAAATCATAGGGGATAATCATGAGTAAAGGCTGAACATTTTTTAAGTAAAGCAGGATTTGGTGTGATTTTTCTTTTAATATTTTCACATCTGTGAACAAAACAAGCTATATTTTACAAAAATGGAATAAGTATACAATATTTAAGCTCAAATTAGTTTGACAATTTAGCATAATGTATTTGTCTACAATCAGTATGCCACAACAGTGAAACATTACTTAAAATGCAATTATAATCAGAAAATTAAACAATCTATAATTTCCTTTATGCCATGAACTACATATGTTTCAGTATAAGTGTTAATTATTTATTTCTTATTCTCTTAGTGTATGACATTGACTAACAATTTTGTTTTTCAATCCCTAAAGACAGTGGCAGTGTTTCTTTTTCATTCATTTATTCTGACATTAACAGTAATCTATTAAAAAGTTTTAAAATTGTGAATTAAAATTTTTATCTAGTCAAAGCAGCTAATCTGAAGGATTTTACAACAGTTGTAATTTTAAAACAAAGAGTGAGAAGGTCACACAGAAAAAACAATCAGTGAAAAACTGAATGAAAACTCCAGCCAAGCTAGAACTTCCACTGAGTAATCTCTCAAACCTCTTGTGTCAGAGGCACACTCGATATATGCAAATGACCCCTATGAACATCAGCTGTTTCAGCTATATGGCAATTCTGAATGCCCATGACTTATTTCTTTTTAAGTCCTTTCAATGGACAATTTCAGTCCAATAAAGCCAAACCCCACTAGCTGTGGAAATGCATATTTCGGCCTTTTTAGGACCTCATCAGCACAGCACAAGCAGAGTGTTTGACTAAGCTTGAACACCACCCCAGACTGTCTTATTTGGGAGCCAGGATAGCTTCTATCAGTGTCAGAGGCTATGGTTCTTGGATCTATACTACTGCCCAAATAAATACAGCGAGCAACAACATCTAAGGAAAATAGAACATAAGCAAACATGAACACAAATCAAGATAAATAAATATGCAAGTGAACTCTGGCTTTAAGAGTGCCTAGTGAATTAAATCCTGCTGGCTTGGGATATGGAGCATACCAATCAAATACAAATAATGTTTAACTGATGAAGAGGAGGGTTATTACACCACTGGCTTCCCAGGCACATCCTCTCCACATTCTGAATTCAGTGCCATAGAGTGCTAGTGCATATTTTCATTAAAAGTCCATGTGTGTGTGTGTGTGTGTGTGTGTGTGTGTGTGTGTGTGTGTGTGTGTGTATTTCATAATACTGAAAAGAAAAAAGAGTAAATTCTAAAAGATCAACCACAAAGGTCAAAACACAAATGTCATGTACCTTCCACATACCTTGCTACTTATATATACAAATTCCTGAGACTGCACTACATTGGGGAAAGGGCAAAAACCTCATCTCCACTGTACCATGATCTATCAAACCAAGCTACTGTCTCCTTTAGTACTTCTAAAATACCAGAAGAAAATGCCTTTGACTTTCTCTGTTTCAAACTTTTGTGAACGATCTTTTGGTGTTCCTTCTATTTTCTGTTCGACATTCTGAATGTATCATATTATATACATTTCACAGCTTTATTGCATTTATATTAAAACACAGGTGAATATTTATATAGTTATCAACAGCATATTTGATTAAATATCTGTGACTCAGTAAGACCTAGTAAAGAAAATTCAAGTAGCTTTAAGTATTGCATTTCACTTAGAGTTCTCAACTGTCTTGATTTTGCAGAATGTCCCTGAGCTTGCGTCACATTTTTGTCCAATCCCTTATAAAATATTAAATTTTCTGGTAAACTTTGAGGATTACAGAGTTTCATAATTCCTATTGTTCAAAGAATGTGAAACTTGTTTCAAAATGTCTGTCTCTCTTGGTACATGTTGTTGTACTAACCTATTAAGTGAATTAGAGTCATTTTTTAAATGACGTCTGAGCCCTTGTCTTCAATGTATTTTGGTTTTGTCTTGGTCTTGAGGAAAGAAGTTGAAAGCTATTTTTCACATGGGGATTTTTCCAAAACTTGTCAGAAAAAGGGTTTCACATTAGAAGTTATCCATGCCTTAGAGTATTTTATTGACTTCAGAAAACAGGATAGGCCCGATGAGCTAAGTCATTGTGGTCATGAAGAGGAGGACTAGACTAAACAATTAAACAACAATAGCTATAAAAAGAATATGGTGTATCTTACTTCTTGCAGGCTGAGACAAACTCCTTTCTTAAATAAAGGAAGGTAGTAGTGATCTAGGGCACAGAAATATATGGAAATGAAATAACTGAAACACACTGAAGATTTCCTCAAAGCTACATATAGGCGATATTACAGTGACAAGATAATGATGTTAATAGACTAACTACAGCAGATAGTATAGATGTTATTCTCTATTATCAACACATTGAAATCAATGCATCAATGCAAAAGCTGAGGTAAGAAAATCATAAAAGCATAGTGTCTGTGTTTTCTCAGATAGATTGAACAAGCTATAGAAATCTAATTTATAAAGTACCATTTGAGAAAGTTTTGTTTGCATTTTGATGAGATCTTTTTTCAACACATTTCAAGTATAATACCTAGGACTGCTTGCAGCCAAAGTTACAGGAGACAGTTTCAGACATATATGTCAAAAACAAAACTGCTGTTTTGTGAAATGACATTTTTTTTCTCTGAAGCCATCATAATGACAAACACTTTCTATAAATTGTAGCATTCTCAGAGTTTGCTATATAAAGAAGAGGGACCGAGGACACACTCTGCAAAGAAAACATATTTTGAAAGCTGTATAAATTATTTCTACAAAAGAAGAGTAATACAGTCAATGTATGGACTCCATTCAGTTGAACTTACATGAATTAACTGACTTTTATCTCAAAATGTTCTCCAAATACTGTAACAGTAAGCATCCAGATTGTGTTTAAACTTGTTGATTTAACATAAAAGCATAAATGTTTAGCTGTTACACAGAAGTAAATTCAGCCTCCTCAAATAGTTATGATTTTTAATAAAAATCTTGTTCTGTTACTATGGAAGTAAACAATGAAAAGTGAAATAAAAAATAATTACCAATAGAGACCGACATTTTAAAAAATGTCATATCTAAAATATTAAAATTACCTCTGCTCGTCTATACCCCAGAACTGCATAATGTTATTATCAAGAAAAATGATATGATTGTCACACCTTTACAGATTCGTAAAGGAACCAGGTGATTAAATGAGAAAAGCAAAGTCATATTTTAAAACCTGCAGTACTCCTACACATATAAAAATCTTTTCCTTTTGAACAATCAGCTTCCAAACCATTCATATTTTACTACCTGTCAGTTTTGTCAAGATTAATACCCAATATTTTATTACCAGATTATTCTATTTTCGCATCACTGGTTCCTTCCTAGGAAGGTTGCTCTTTATCAATTTGGGAAGGTCATGAAAGCTAAGTTACACTTCACTATATGAAAAGTTTTGCTTCCTTGCCTTCTAACTTCTGTGGCTCATTCACTATAACTTAACTGGCTTCTTGAATAGCCTCAGAATACATTTATTTTATTTTATTTATTTATTATGTGTTTGTCTTCTTCACTTTTATCTGTGCCATATTTTCTTGAATATGGATTAATACTGTAAACTGTAGATGAAACCATACCTACCAACCATTCCTAACCCATGTTTGTATGAAACAAAAGTATGTCAGCAAACCCTGATATACCCGTGCTGAGTAATGTACGCTATCTTTGTTTTTCTGTTTTGAAAGTATTCATAGGAATAAACTGATTTCTAATTCTCTCTCAACCATGTCTGAAACCTGTTGTCTGTTGTGTTTCACAAGCTGCACTTTTCTGTTATGAAATATTAGTCAAATTATTTCTGAATTCCATGAAAACTTCAACTTAAATTATTTGTTGTATTGTTGACTCACACTGAATAACTCACAATCATTTCATTTTAAATGCTTTTCTTTGTTTGTGCAATATGAAGATATTGTTCAAGATTTTTTTTTCTTTATTCTGTCTTTAAGAAAATACTCAGCTAATTCTTTGAACTATTCAATCCTTACGGTGCATGACTTGCTGAAACTGATGGCCAAAAAAGGTATATACCGTTTTCATAGGAAAACCAGTAAGTGTATGTTTAGTATGCAAGATTCAGGTCAGGCACTACAACTGTGAAGGACTCCTTGCATTGTTGTCCTGCTTCCTCACTCACCCCCCACCAGACACACCATTTTGTAACCCCCACCTTATAAAGCTGAAAAAGGATGAGCAACATTCCAGCTGCGTTACTGAAGCTGGTCACTGGGATCTGTTATTTATTTCTTTATTAATTTTTTGGCCCCTTGGCTAGAATGACCACCTACAGGAAATTAGTGTCTCTCTTTGTTACAATGCCTTCTAGACCAAGCTTACCCCACCCCCGGCCAGAGGCTGCCAACCTGAGGGCACAGCTGGAAGAGCATTCAACTGTCTCAGGGCATCAGGAAAGGAGATTGAGTTGCCCTGATCCTGCATCATCCACTTCTAACCACGGGGATTGTTGTATGCCTTAAACTTCCATAAGGTGAGTGAAATGTAAAGAGGTAAGTATCTGCCCAAAGGTGCTCCTGCCTATAACTTGTTGATATCTGCCCTCCCATCTGTCTGCACACATACTTTTTACACACTACTTCTGTTCTCCAACTTTTGCTAGAGAACCGTTTTCTACCACAGAAAAAGTGGCACCCACCCAGATGTGGGCAAGCTGACTTAGTGCCACTTAAGCCTATCTCCCTTAGGTATAATGGTCCACAGGTTGTTACTAGGCTAACAACTACTAGGGCCCTTACAAGCCTATCTGGACACACCAAACCATTTGGGTCCCGAATAAGTTTAAAATTAAAATTTCCCATCCAGCTGGCAAGGTTTTATTTAAACAGGATCAGTGATGAACTCTGTTATACATGGATAGGGAGTCTATTCCATAGTACAGGGGTCCTTTGGGACACGTATCTGTTTTGCCAAATGTTCTTTTTTTGTCACAAGTGAAGTTCAAATCCCTGAATCTAGTGTTTCTTCTGTTGTTTGTTTTACACATGTGCAACAGATCCATCAGGGCTGGGTCTCAGGAAGCCCTGTAAACCAGGCAAAGATGCTGTGTCAGCAACCTGTAGAGGACTGAATATAGAGACAGAGCCTTTAGGCAATCAGTGTAGGACATGGTATTCATGCCCTGAATTCTCCTGGTTAAAAACCTTTGGGGGTATTCTAACTGTTGCAAGTGTCTTGTTAGACACATGCCAAAAGAGGCACTGTATTCAACGATAGGTCTGATAATGGCCAAGTAGAGTGGTACTATAGCTTCCTTGGACCTGAATACCATACCCTTAACTATAAGATGGGCAACATAGAATGATTTTCTTATTATCTTAGCTACATGTTGCTCAAAGGCCAGATTGCTATCTACATATGTTCCTAGATTCCTTACTGCTAGGTTGACTCTTGGGGTGTTATCGGTGAAGTAATTAACTTGGGTTGACTGTTAATTCCAAAAGTTAATTCCCAAAGGGCATTATAATTCAGTTTTTGACACTGAGTTTTAGGCCATGGCTTTGGCACCAGTCATTTATCTGTGTTAAACAGACTTGCAAGATGTTGGTGTATTGGGAATAATCTAGAATAGCTCCCAATTTACAGTCATCTGCAAACTTGGTGGGCCAGAGGCTTTGAACATTAGACTTGATTTCTGAGAACTAGATGCAAAACAGGAGTGAACCCAGCACACAGCCCTGGGATACTCCACTGATGACTAATGTTTTAGTGGAGGGGGTCTCGCCAATCCTGAATTAGAGTCCTGTGTGTTAGCCAGCCAACAATCCAGTGGGTTATGTAAAGATTTACACCTAGCCCAGAAAGCTTGTTAGCAATGCTTGAATTGGGTATTGTATCAAATGCCTCAGCCAGGTCAAGATATGCAGTATGCACTGTCTTACCCTCATCCATTGCCTTGCTGACCCTCTCAAGAGGTGTACAAGGTTACGTAGGCATGGCTTTCCCTTAACAAAGCCATATTGGGATAGGTCCAGTGTCTGTAGGTTGATAGTGTCCTTGTTTATCATTTCCATGATAATTCATTCCATGGCTTTGCATATTAGGCTTGTTAGACTGAAGGGTCTTTAGTTCCTTGAGTCAACTGATGATCTGCCTTGTAGAGGAGAATGACTGTTGCCCTCCATTCACTTGGAATGTAGCCTGTCTTAAGGCTGTAGTTAAGAGTACCTTAAGTGGTCCTGACAGGTCATGTTTTAAACTATTCAAGAAGGCCTGGACCCATGGAGGTGGTGGTCTTAGCTTTAGTGAGTGCTGCCAACACCTGGTCCCTGCTGATTGCTGATTGCTGAGGGAAGTATGTTGGAGGGTATTTCACATGGTAGAGCTGGGGGAGAGTTGGGGGGGGGTGTTTGAGCTGAATTTATCAAACAGTAGATTTGCTATGTCACCCTAATCGGTGAAGGTGGTACCATTTACCACACATTTGTCTTTAAGGGAGTTGCTCTTACTATTTTGGCCATGAGTTTTCTTCTTTTCTTATATACTCTATTTAGGTGAGGATTCCACCAGTGGGGATTTATTTTTAGTTCATTTCCAGTAGGTATGGCAGCCTCTATGCAGCCATTCACATGTTTGTATAAAGACTCTATGAATAATTCTGTGGTCCTGGGGTTGTGGGGAGACTTGAATTTTGACAAACTGTCACTTAATGGGATGTAGTTTGCCTTTGAAAAGTTTTACTTTAAATGACAGAGCTTTGTGATCCAATCTCACTAGTGAAGGCATGCCACATGCCACAGGAGAATGAAGCACACACTCCCATTTTGGTGACTATCAGATCCAGTACATGTGATCCTCTGGTTGAAGCTTGCACTTCTAGGGTGTTTGCATTAATAAAGTGAGTTTGAGGTAGTATGCATTCCCCAGTCTATAGAAGGATAGTTAAAGTCACCCGTGAATAGGGTGTTTGGTTGGATGGTGAGCACCTCTAGTAGGTTTAAGTAAGAGTCATGAGACTCTAAGGGCATAGATGGTGGCCTATAGCTACCCATGATATGGTGAGAAACCTTATCTATAGTAACTTGCATGTGGCTGAGCTCCATGGTATCATCCTGTTTAACCAGCCTGGAGGCATGTTTGTTGCTAATGCACATCAAGATACCTCCACCTTTAGTCCCAGTTTGTTGGTCTAAATGTGTGAAAAGCCTTGTACTTCCAGAGTACTTTCTATGGCTTTAAACCAAGTCTCAGTCATGGCACAGATGTCTAATTGTCCGAAGTGAGGACGGCTTGGAGGGTCTGGAGTTTTTTTGTTTAGGTGCTGAGCAGTTAAGCAGGATGCCTTAGGTTGCTTGTAAACTTTTTCACTGTGTTGTCTCTAAGGGAGTGGATAACATTTTAGCCAGTATCCAATAGCCTAGGGTGGACAAGTGCAGCCCACCCTTGGCAATGTAATATGGTCTATTTCCATGTTGACAGATACTGGATCCCCCTGGAGTGACACCAGAAAGTAAGCCAATTATTAAAATCATTCATTTTATGTTCATAATATGCCGTGGTGGTACGGCGGTAGCGTTGTTACCTCACAGCAAGAGGTTCTCCCGTTTGATTCTCGGCTGGGCTTGGGAATGCCTTCTGTGTGGAGTCTGCATGTCCTCCCCGCGGTTGGGTAGTGTTCGAAAGACATGCATGCGTAAATGGGCGTCGAGCTGGCACCTCAGCATTTCGTAAAAATCTACTGTCAATCATTAGTGGACCGGAGTTCCGCTGTGGCGACCCCTTACTGGGAAAAGCCAAAAGACAAACAACAACAACAACTGTGGCATCATTCTCAGTGAAGGTAGAATGATGCTCAATGCAAGGTGCATACCCATTTGTGAAACATATTCCAACAGATCCATAATTTCTTTTTTTATATAGTCCATTGAGGTATGTCTCAGGTCATTTACAACCACTTGGACTATGATAGAGTCATATTGGTGCCTGGGCTGTAGTAATGTGAGTGTGTGCATGATACTGCAGATCCTGGCTCCAGGTAGGTAACTAGCCATTATCTTCCCCTTGTCTAACTGGTCAGTGGGCATCTGTGTGTCGCACAATGGAGCCCCCAATGACAAGAGTATTAGGTGAAGTATACACTTGCCTTATGGGCTTTGCTGTTGGTGGACCATTGCATGTAGGCTTATGTGATATGTTTGGTGTGTGCTTTAGTGATTGCTGAGGAGCAGTATTGCTATTAAGTGACTTTGAGATTTGGGAAAATTTCTGTGAAGTTCCTCAGCATGAGACAATCTGTGTGTTTGATGAACAATGTGTCTGAGAGATGTACTGTGGGTATTGCTGACAACTTCATCTGTATGCATGATTATTACCCCCAATGAAGTTGGGTATTTACATCTCTTGCATACCATGTCATTTTCTTTAATGATTAAATGATTGTCTGAGAACATGAAACAATTGTTACATTGCCTTAGGATGCCCATATCTACCAAACTGGCCACAGAGACATTTGGAAATTGCATATCCTTGTTGTTCTATCCTGTAATATGGTGGACTGTGTAGGAATAAGGATTGGGTTTTAACAGGGATCCCCTGGGGTAGTTTCTGTGGTTAAGGCTAAGATGTCATATAATGATAATGCTAGGACATGGTAGTGATATTCGATGGAGACACCAGCTCCTCTAAGCTTTTTGCCTCACAATGCCAGACTGCTTAACAGTGACCTTAACCATCCCTTCAGTTTCCTGGGTTTCTAGTTAATCTGTGGCAGCCAGGGTCACAGGTGAGCACATTGCCTTTACACCAATGGACTGGCTGAGTTGGTTATGTTATTTGACTGCATTTACTTGCCTTAACTCAAGGCTCTGCACCAATATTCTGCCTTGCTGTTTTTCCTTATTTTAATATATGTCCACAAAGACAGTGAAAAACACATTACACCACCAAAATATTAGATGCGGGCTGAAGGAGTACAGGGGCACCAGGGCTAAGATGTAAAGGCAACACTTGTGTGCTGGAGATAGAAAATGAAAATACACACTCTTAATAGTGATGTTGGGGTGACATAAAATTTAATAAAAAAGCAAGTTCCCATCTTAAGTACTGCCTAAGCAGCAATTTCCACAGAATTTAAAGTGGGAAGATAAGTATAATCAAAGTACCAAGGTACCAGTAAAGAAGTATGTAACTTACAGAAGAGTACAGGGTTTGTTTAATAATTTCTTCAGTGCTTATCAAGGAAGACTCCAACAGAAAACTGAATGCTTAGAATCATTCGCAGGTCATATGAGTAAATGAGCAATCAAATGTTAATTGAATGAAAATTGTAATTCATTCTAGCGGTAGTTCTTATAATAGTTTTACATAATAACCTAATTTTATTGAAGATGTATTCTCATTTTTTGTGTAATAAAATTTAAGTTCAATTGACCAGAACTAAATGTATAATTTAATGGAATTATAAGTTAATGTGCCAAGCAAGGAGTGAGCCTTATCCTGTAATCCAGTTCTGAATTTTATTAACTTTACTTCTAAATATGTTTTGATAATAAGCACGTTATTTAATTAGGAAGAAGGAAGGTCCACACTCATTACTAAAGCACACACTTTTGTTTATCAACCTATAATATCAACCAAGAGTTAATAAAATCAAAGGTCATTCACATATACTGTAACAGATACATTTTTCCTCTTTTCCACTTAAATAATAAAATAGTCTAACAAAAGTCATGTATGACAATGCTCATTCATTTATTCACAGTTCACTTAACCTTAGACAACAGACTTGTGTGAATATGCTGTTGAATAACTGTCTTGAACTTTGAGATAATATTCATATATATTTATCTTACCTTCATGACAAATATTTATCTAAATTATCTGAGCATATGTTTGTACAGCCCTGTTTTGCCTTGCCCTTTGTATTTTATATTGTAATTTATTTACCATTTATTATGTAATAACTCATTTAAAGAAATACTATTACATCCTATGAAACAATGAAATGGCAAATCAGACATTTGTTTCTTCTTCACCTTACAGTTATTTCAGAACATGGATTTGGTAACACAGAGTTTATGGCCACCTCTAGCAATGACAATCATCTTCTGAGTTTATTCTTTATGGTCAGAGTATCCATGTCTCCCCAAATCTGTTGATATGGTGCCTGATTCCTAAAGCAAGAGAGTTATAGTGCCTTTTTGGTTACTGCTCTCACGCTACGCAAATAAAATATATTAAAAGTGCAAGGAATATTTTAATTATGCAACATGTTGTCTGCATGTGTGATAGAGGAATCCTACAAGAAAAAGTATTAGGTAGTGGACTAATACCCTTTCCGTGCGTATAGAAGTTACTCTACTTTTTTTATAAAATATAATATGCATTTGTTTTATTCTGTTTTATGTACTCTTTAGTTATATAATAAGACCATTACATAAAAATAATTTTCAAAGCTGACTGGGAATGCTTTGATTTACTTCATTTCAGCAATATGCAGTTTGTTTCTACCTTGTGCCTAAGTCATAAGGTAAGCTTCCAGATTTTAGACTATCCAGTGTCTGCAAAGTCACACAATGGGGAACAGCTGCAAAATAATTCAAAGACCTCAGAAAAGTGCTGGGAAGCCTCCAAAGTAAGTAAAAGGTGGCAACAGATTCCTGGCATGGCCAGTCTTTGGTCATTTGGATCTATTTGGCCCAAAAGGGCCCTGATTCCTCAAGGGAGCCCCACACTAGGTTATTTCATAGTCATTATACTTTATGTGGCCAAGAGATTTGTCTGAGAAACACTACAGCAAAGTCCAAGGCATTTTACTACTACTAGTTTTTCATCCTGTTAGATTACTAGTCTCATCAGTGACACAGACTACTTTTCCCATCATGCATTGCACAAGTGGTTAGTCCAGCATTATTAGTAGATACAGCCTCGTGCTTCTTGTGTGGATCATCATGTTAACTGCTCACTCGTCCATAATCAGTTACTGCTGCCAAATTCTAACCAGGGTTTTCAACCCAAATTTTTCAGAACAACAGTCTGTTTTTTGTACCACTCAGGTTACTGTCTTAGAAGATAACATGATCAGGTTTAATATGAATACTAAAGGAGAGGTACTGTTTCCTTTTGCTTCCCTTGCTGATGTGTACTTATGATTGGTTGCTTATGAATACTATTACAAAAATAACTGTAGAATAAGAGGTCACTGGCAATATGAAAACATAATTGATACTGTGATGTAACTTACTGTCATTAAGACTTGTCATAATTTAAAGAAGAGAAATGTTTACTGCAGTTGCAGATAAAAGGAAAATAATCCCAGAGAAGTGAAGGATGATGTGTGTATGCTGAGTGGTAGGAGTCAGATGTGAACAGAAAAAATAATTAAATAAATAAAAACTGAAGTATTACCCGACAAATAGTGCAAAACCAATGAATACTAAAAACACGGTGTTGCTAGCCACTTCAAGGACGACAAACCAATTATTTAACTTATACAAATTTAATAACGGCTTTCATCTATATGACTTCTTCAGAAAATATTTAATTACAGAAAATATTAGCTTTTATACAAAATGAAACAGCAGCAACCAATCATTTTAAAACATCAATGAAACAATTAAACTCTTATGCAATCGAACATTCAATAAACTGTTAACCCTTTAGATGATAGCAAGTCTTCTGTCCCTAAGGAAACAATATGTTTTCATTTAACACAGGAGTCTTACCAGCAACTAATTTAATCTGTCATCTAGTTTCACTTTTTATACTAGGTTTTTATAATTGCCTCCCTTCTGATCCAATGTAGTAAGTTCAAGAACAACAAAAATAAACTTTTTTTTATATTTCTGACACTGGGAGGAGTGTCTTTACAAATAATTGCTGTCATTTATTTTTATAGCATATTTGTGTTCCTTGATCCCTTTGCCCAAGCTTCTAGTTCATACCCACATAAAAGCTTGGGCACCCTGAACACATAGCTATATAGTCCACTACTTTTGTGTAACAAGTACACCTAGCCTTTGCCTTTATAGTGTGGGAAATGTGCTGTAAAGCAATGTTGGGCCTTCACAGATGTATCTACAAGCAATAAAATCATTGCATTTATAGGTCCCTACTTTCTTGTGTGCAATGGGCAGAAGGGTTTCAATGTTTTCTTTTTCTAATAATTGCTTGATACAATAGTTTTTCTTATATACAAAGGCAGGATTCTCTCTTACTACTTTTAAAATATCACTATTTCCAGCAATTATTTTCCAGTGGTTCTGAACTATACTTCAAACAATATGGCTGTCACCAAACATGTCAAGACAAAGTCTAGGGATTAGACTCTGTGTGTTAGACTGACCTCCTAGTTCACTATTGCCCTTTTTTGGAAACCCCCGTAAAAGTATGGGTCCAAAATGTGTCGCCCTTTTGGAACATACTTCATTTACAGTTTTTAATAAAAGCTCCTTATCATAACCACACTCAACAAACATAGAAGTACTAGTCTGTATTTCCATGTCCAAGTCAATATCCTTGCTGGTCATCCTAGAGGCCTAGATAAACTGGCCTCTAGGAATATTTTTCTTTATAAAGGTAGGGTGGTTACTGTTATAATAGAGATAATTATTGGTGAAAGTATTTTTCCAATGAATACAACTGTAAAACTCATGAGTGGAATTATCCCACCAAAGTTCTATGTCTAAAAAGCAGACAGTTTGCCCTACATCTCCTGTAACAAATAAAAAAAAAAGTGGCACTAAGATTTAAATCGTTAAGAAATGAATGATGTCCATCTATGTTTCCTTGAATAATAAAAAATAAGTAATCTACAAACCTGTAAAATAACATACTAGAAAACTGTGATAATGTAGATAAAATGTCCAGCTCCCACCAAGCAAGAAGCAAACTACCAAAAACTGTGGCCTCCATTTCCATCGCTTTCTACTACCTCTAGGTTCTTGAATTAAATAGGAAACAAATATTCTCTAACAGTATTTCTAACAAAGAACAGTACAAACTCATTATTTGTTTAAAAAACACCTTATAATTTCTACACCTTCAACCTGAGGGATAAAAGTAAAAAGAGACAATGCCTACAGTACACATGTAGTGGTCACTTAAGTATATGACTTCACAATCAGGTTTAGTTCACTTGCTTACATTATGCATTTATTTTTGTAACCCTGGTCCTCTCATTTCATTGCTACACTCTTTAATCATCTCCTTTGAACCAAGGTTTATTGGGACGAGACCAAACCGTGGGCTAATTTTGTACATCTTCTTCCCTACCCCTCTTGATATAAGATCCCGCAGGCTGCCACTATCGTTCTATTTTACTAAAGCTTGAGTATATTACAGTGGCTTATCCATTCTATTGTTTTGTTGTCATTAAGTACTTTTGTAGAGCTTTTCTCAGTTTGTGGGTTAGCTTGTAGCTTAGACACTTGGTCTTGGCAGCTGAAGGTACAGAGTTCAAGGCTTTGGGTGGAACATATATATATTTGCCACATAAGCTCATCATTATACTAGTGGTTGTTAGGTTTATTTAGACATTTAATAGCATTTGGGGGAATTTTGTTATTCTTTAGGCATGTCTTTTCCATTCACACTTTATTTCATTATGAAATAACATATATGTGTTTTTTTCTACCTTTCTCTTCAGCTATGTCAGCTCTGCAGAACTTCAAGTTCAATTGCGAAAGGATAGTCTCACAGTTGGAGGCTTTCTTCAAAGAATTCACCAGAGACAGAGCAGTCACTCAGACCATTTTGGTGCTGAGAAGGACAGAGATACACAATCCATGACATAATCAGATCCTCAAGATGCTGGTTCTATGGCTAAGAAACCAAGGTGAAAAACCACAGCTGCAGTACGTAGTAAAGGAGAACACGCAGAAGCAAACAGAAGCAAAATAAACCAACGTGAAATCACAACATCAAATATTTAATGATAGAGCTTTCAAATAAAATCCTTCATCAGTACAACAAATCAAATTAAGAACACATTTAAATAATTATTAAATAATCACATGATGCCACACAGCCAATAACATTTCAAAGCAATAGAAGACAATTTTAAAACATCACCTCAAGCACACTTGTTTAAATTTTAAAACAGGTTTGATTGAAACCATTTTATTTATGTCTGGGGGATGATCAGCATTAAGAAGTACTATCCATGCATACTCCATCTCTAACTTGTTGTTTAAATCCCCACCCCTTGCACATTTCAAAACTGTATCCAAAACCCTAAAAGTAAAGCAATGACATTCCCCATTTTCTTTAAAGTGCTGGGCCAGTGCATTAGTTATAACTTCCCTATGTATCACTGATATTTAAATGCGTCCTTAAATTGATTTGTTATACTGATGAAGGACTTTATCTGAAAGCTCTATCATTAAATATTTGACATAGTGATTTCATGTTGGTTTATTTTGCTTCTGTTTGCTTCTGCGTGTTCACCTTTACTACGTACTGCAGCTGTGGTTTTTGATTGCATTTATTCCTCTACAGTTCATAGGCACCAATTTTAAAAGAACTGGTTTCCCACACAGCCTGGACATGTCTGCTCTGAAGATTAGCACTCCGTTACATACCCGCTCTAATTCTTTGCTTGGACATTTTGGTCCTACAATGGACTCAACTGAAGTATTACAGAAAGAGACTGATACTTTACAACAAAGAATGTCTCTGCTTGAGTATAAAGTAAAAAAGTTTAAGAACTTACAGTGGCAACGTTGTACCTTCTTGGCTTACCTTGAGATTAAAGTAGTGCCACGTGGTTTGCACATTTTTAAAATGCCTTCTTATAAGAATGCTTATTCTTTTTTTGAAAAAGTGCAAGAGCTCAATATAAGGTTGAGTTTAGACTATATGTCCTTAATGAATGATTTTTTTTTCATGGATGTTGAGCAGGAACTACAAACGGACATAATCCAGATGGAGAATGAATTATTAAATTCTCATTGCTTTAGTAATTATACAAATGAGTATGATTTAATCCTCAAACATTTGTACGATTATGACAATAAGCTTCAATGACAAAAGCAGCATAAATTGAATAGGGACATTGCTGATTTCCATTTTTTCTTGGCCGAAGGAGAATGTGGACAATAAGAAACAGTTAAATGTCAACAGCAAGCACCGTCAGAGTGGTCAGCTCTCAATCGATGACTTGGATGAATTTCTACCAATAACCACTGATGCAGCTGCTGCTAATGAGGATGTTACAAATTTATTACATAATGAGGCTGTGGTACCCTCGGATCCACCTTTAACTAATGAAGAGTTGAACACCAGCAATGTACATCTGCTTCTGTTGCTATGGAAATGGCTTCTAATCCTGTTTCGAGGGATTTTCATAGAGTCTCCATGGTGATCAACCCCAAATTACCGGAAGAAGTCATCACGCAGCGTAGGGGGGCGTTCCCGGGGGAGGCCACAAATGAGAATGAGTGAAACCAGTTACCATGGCCGCCCGCAAACCTGCAGCTGTGCAAAATGCTAGAGGTTGCTAATTTTGGTTTGGTGATAAACTTGAGTTCACATGTCCTAACAGAATCGGAGATCTCCCTCCTGAATAAAGGTATTAAATGTATTAAAATGCATTCCATCTCAAACCGATACATTGACTAATGTTTTAACCGATTAAAAGATTTTGAGTCGAACTCTGAATCTGAAGTTAACTTCCGGCACTGTTTCAGATACTGGTTTAACTTTGAATAAAAGCTCTAGTACCTTTATTCCTGCCACCCATCCTGTAATAACTGCATTTAGTGAGATTTGTGGAAAACAGATTCGTGACTTATTTGAACAATGCCCCTCACATAAGTCATACAATTTAACTCGAAATGAGTACAAAGCCTTACCAGAACTAGAAAGGAATTTTAGTATAGAGATAAAAGAGGCTTATAAGGGGGGAGTCGTTGTTCTCATGGACCAAAAGACTTATTTCGACTGAGTTAATGATGTGTTGAATGATACTAATGCTTTTATACAGGTTAATGCTGTTGATGTCAGAAAATGTATACAAAATGTGAATTTATTGCTCTGTGAGCTGCAAATTAATAATAATATTTCTTTAGATTTGTTTCATTATTTTCATGTCCCTTGTCCTGTTGTACCTAGGCTTTACGGCCTTTCAAAAATCCATAAATCCTTACAGGATCCCCCCATGAGACCTATAGTCTCTGGAAGGGGATGGATTACTGAGGCCATATCATTGTACTTACACTACTTGAGTGGTTATTTGCGATATGTTAAGAGCTATATAAAGGACACAGGGGATTTTCTATCCCAACTTTGTATGTGGTATGACACTAATGATGTCAAGGGATATTTTTTTGTAACTTTAGATATTGTTTCTCTCTTTACGGTGATCCCTCAAAAGTATGGTATAAATGCAATTCGGGACCTTTTAGTAGAAGTAGGGGGAAAGAATGGAAGACAGATTGAAACTATATGTAAACTATTACAGATAGTTTTAGAGAATAATATTTTCTTATTTGATGATAAATATTATTGCCAGTTGACTGGTGTTACCATGGGTACCCCTATAGGGAATACATATGCAAATTTGGCTTTGAAAAAATGGGAAGATGCATATATTTTTAACAACTCAATATATACATCTAAGATATTGTTTTTTTTTGTAGATTTGTGGATGTTTTTATTATATGGGATGGGAGTGAGTTGGAATTACTACAATTTGTTTAATTCTTAAACATGACCACAGATTTTTTTTTTAAATTTAAAGTAACCTATTCAAAAACAGAAAATTAATTTTCTAGATGTTGAATTGTTTATTAATGATGAACAACTAAGTACCTCTGTATCTAGAAAACCATCTCATAGGAATAAGTATTTGAATAGAGCAAGTATGCATGCCCATTTTGTTTTTAAAGTATTGTGAAAGCACAGTTAAGTAGAGTGTATTGGCTAAATACTAATGATGATCTCTGTTCTACCATAATGCTTGAAGTAATGGAAGAGTTTATTGATAGTGGCTATGATAAAACCTTTTTGGAGGGAGTTTATCAAGATGTTTTAAACAAGAGAAATTTTAGTCCAAACCATATTTTATCTCTGTGGATTCATATCATTCCACTTTAAAGGATAAGGATGGAAAAAAATTATATTATGTTGCTATATTTACTAGATCTAGCAGAGATGTAGAAGCTATTATAAGAAAGAACTGGTGTATTTTACTATCTCTTCCTGAACTTGCTCAACATATTAATAACTTCCCTAGTTCCTCCTATAAGAATTGTTCAAATCTTAAGAAATGTCTTTGCTATAAGGATTTTACTCAACAGGCAAGGACAGTGTCATGTACACAGGGGACTATACCGTGTTCGAATTGTTCGAATTGTAAGAACATAAATAAGGATACAAGCTTTTTGCATCCTCTCACGAATAAGACAGCTAGGATTACTTGTTATGCTAACTGCAATACATGTAATATTGTTTATTTGGCTACTTGTAAAGTATGTCCAGCTTTTTATGTAGGAAAATCTACCAGAAAATTGAAGGAGAGAATGGTAGAGCATAAATCAGAGATACATAGGGGAGTTATGACTTATGCACTGGCCCAGCACTTTAAAGAAAATGGGGAATGTCATTGCTTTACTTTTAGGGTTTTGGATACAGTTTTGAAATGTGCAAGGGATAGTGATTTAAACAACAAGTTAGAGATGGAGTATGAATGGATAGTACTTCTTAATGCTGATCATCCCCCTGGCATAAATAAAATGGTTTCAATCAAACCTGTTTTAAAATTTAAGCAAATGTGCTTGAGGTGACGTTTTAAAATTGTCTTGTATTGCTTTGAAATGTTATTGGCTGTGTGGCATCATGTGATTATTTAGTAATTGATATTTAAATGTGTTCTTTATTTGATTTGTTATACTGATGAAGAATTTTATCCGAAAGCTCTATCATTAAATATTTGATGTTATGATTTTACATTGGTTTATTTTGCTAAGAGACCAAAGTATCAGCATTGGAAGGAGGTATTACAACCCTCGAATGGGGAAGAGTCTATAGGCAAGAAGTTGGCATGGCAACATTTAGCCATGTCTACAGCTAATTTGGTTGATTTAGTTTGCTCTGTTCAGGTCAACTTACAGGAGCAAGCAGACAAGGAATATCTTGATGTTTTTTTAGATGGACTACCTGTAGAAGGCAGATCAAGACTGTTTAACTTAGTTACTGAGATAGGATTTAATAGTTTGCTTCATTCCCCCCACAGGCTCCTTAGGGATGAGGTTGTAGAAGCAGTGCACCCTGAGGTGGGATAAGGTGGATTCTCATAGATGTGGGTGGCATTAGAGAGCATAACTCTGCCTGTGATTTAAACAAGATGCCAAGGACCCTGACTACAACCCATACCCATGTCACTATTAACGATAAAATTGCTTAGGGAATATTTGGATGTACTTGATTTAATTGATGCTTGTGCAATTCAGCAGCTGTTGGAAACAGACGAAACAAGGGCTAAAAATTTAGCCATGGCCCTTGCAGCACTGGTGAAGAAGCAGATTAGTAAATTTAGGCTGAGATCTGGGACACCAGGGTTAGGAGCTTATGCTTTACACAGCAATCACTGGAAATTACAAATTTAGCCTAATGGACAGGGAAAGGCAGTGAATGTTTGATGTGTACAAGCCTATACTGTAACTGTAAAATTCCTTGGGATATTGACACATCAGCAATATTTTAATAAATTTGGGGTAAGCTTGGCTAGGCATAAAATGGTTCTTGGGCCAACAGCCTATTAACCACCTATGAAGAACCAGCACCATCTTATTGACTAACCTATGCACATAAATGCAAGATATATATATATATATATATATAAATATTTATACAGATATACATATATATATATATATATATATATATATATACACACATATTTACATATACATATATGCGTATATATTTTTATATATATATATATATATATATATATATATATATATATATATATGTGTGTGTGTGTGTGTATATATATATATATATATATATATATATATATATATATATATATATATATATATACACACACACACAGACACACACACACACACACACATATTACACGTTTATTACCTTTTGCATTTTATACACAATCACATATATTGCATCTATATGTGTGTTTAATTAAAAGATAAAGAATAAAACAAAGGCTCCCTAAAAAAAAAAAGAAGCAAGGCAACTACTGCCTAAGGAATATTGATATCCCCTTTGTCTAAAAACAAAATAATAGCACTGACTGAGAAAGCCTGGCACATATTTATTAGTATATGACTGCCTCCAGAATATTTTGTTGTCCTGCAAATAAATAATAGTAATGTATGCTGGCAAAGTATTTGTTGCTTTATTTGCTCACAAGATTATGTCCATACTTCAGAAAATAAATTATCAGTGGATTTTCTAGCTTTTTAACCTTTACATCATTTATAATCTTGGTTTAGAATAGATGCATTACAGGAAACATGAAGGCAGAATCTGCATTCTTTATGTGTTTTACTACTTACAGGACATTTTCTTTTGACCTACAAAACAAATTAAAGCAGAGTTGTTTTGGCACACGTACTGAAATGCCTTATTAAATGAAGAGAATTCTGTACAACTTTTAGAGAACAGTTTAGACAGATTTGACTGTCTGTTTAATTTCCTACCTGTTTTATTTTTACTTCCAATTATTTTCTCATTTTTAAAATGATCATTTACTCCCAAGCCTTATTTAAAAGATACGCAAGTTACTTCAGTTTTACAATATTTCCAAACTGCTGCACAGCAACATATACTGTTCATAAGGTTTTACAAATTCCATCCCTTGAAAAAGTTTTTTTTACCTTTTTAACCCTCCTTTTTAATGACTGTACCATTTTTCTAGCATCATAAAAAGTTATTATTAGTGTCATATGAAAAGCTACAACCCTACAGATTATGATGAATGCTGAGTGAGTGAGCAAGCATTTGCTTTGAACCAAAGTTTCACAAAATAAACAATACTTTTATTGAATCATCATTTGGTTCATAGGCAAATTTACATTTATATAAAAGAAAACAAACCAAGAATTATTAACTATTAACAAGTTCGCATTTACAAACATTGTACATCACATACAGTTTTCTATACAATGTAATCAAACCAACATTACATAAATTGTTCAGTTCCTACCTTTTCTTAAACCTCATTCTTCCTCCAAAATATTTTTCTGTAATTATTATTCCCACAGTTTCCATTTTTTCCAATGAAATTTGCTCTTACCCTTTCCTAAAGATCCCACTTCCTGTTATTTTATCTCTGTTACTATACTCACTACTTCAAGCATAGTTGGTTTAGATTTGATTTCCATTTTCTAGTAATTGCTTTTTTGGCAGCCACCAGAATTAAACTTAATAAGGTCTTAGGCCTTACTATATCTAAGCAATTCAGATCTAGTATCTCAGCTCACAAAATCATGTCCTTAGTTACACTCATTTGCTTACCCAGTATTCCTGACAGAGTACTTTGTAGAGAAATTTAAAGTCTGCCAACTCAAAACAGGCTGAAAACATATGCTCCCAGGAATATCATTCTTCTCAATCACACCTACATTTGTCGTATACCAATGCAAACCCTTCCAAGTAAAACTCCTAAATCTTCTAGACTTTGTTGCATATTTGGGAGCCATACATATGTCCTTCCATTGTTCCTTTGTGAATTGCTAATCTAATTTCTGTTCCTATCTTTTCTAACCCCTTCTGATTGATTCCTATAGTTATCATGCAGCATTTTATATGCCATGTTGATTATTCCTTTTTAACAGCAGCTTCTGTTCTAGATACAACTAAAAACTAATAGTTATCATGCAGCATTTTATATGCCATGTTGATTATTCCTTTTTAACAGCGGCTTCTGTTCTAGATACAACTAAAAACTAACCAATGCAGATCTTTCACTTAGGGATCCCCTATCCCTTTCTCTTTGCCTATACTCTGATATCAGTCCCTGATAGGGAAGGCAATCTCTAGCCTTCAGTCCAAATGTCTTCTTGGCCTGTTCCCATTATATTAATAACTTTTCCTTCTCTAATTTGTTCTCAATACCTTGGTTCCTTCCCAGCTTCCTCCAGTAAATTTCATCTCCTTTTGGCTATCCCCTGTACCCCTAATTGCAGTCATCCCTATAGGCAGAATCTCTATTCCCCATTCCCATGTTGGCTAAGTTCTTAGTATACTTTCTGCTACTTTATGAATATAATATTATATATGACTGTTCTTGTCTTTAATCTGCATCCAAAATCCCAATCTCTCCTTATTTCTTCAATTTGCCCCCACTTCATCATCATCCCTTTCCACTTTGAATTGTAGCATTCAGCTTGTGTTTTATATATGTGTATATATATATATATATATATATATATATATATATATATATATATATATATATATATACATACACACACACACACACACACACACACACACACACACATGGATTCACTTTATATCCTCAAAATACTGAAATATTGAAATTCAGTATTTCAAGGCTATAAAGTCGAAACATGAAAACAATGAAAACTCAGAAGCGTGAAATTCAAAATCTTGCACACCAAAGACTTTGAATTAGCGCTTCTACTACACACACACACACATACACACCTTCCTCCCCACACACAAATGCAAGTTCTTTACTACATAAAAAAGGGGGGCAAGCCCCCCTGCATCCCCCCCTGTAGGGGGCTGTGCCCCCCACCCCCCACTTAAATATTCTAACTCCGAGGTCGCACTACGTACACAAACAAAACACCATCACACAAGCTACATTCTCCTCGCACACACACATCACAGCAACAAAACACACTAAAACACAACGCAGCCACTACCCAAAACCCTTAACAAATAAACACTTACCTGAATCCACAACCAAAGCGAAACACCGGAAGCACTAATTCAAAATCTCCGGTGTGCGAGGTTTTGAATTTCGCGCTTCTGAGATTTCATTGTTTTCAGGATTCCCCTTTATGGGCACGAAATACTGAATTTTGATATTTCAGTATTTCGAGCTTCTAAAGTGAACCCATATATCTATCTATATAGATATAGATATATATATATATATATATATATATATATATATATATATATATATACACACATACATACATACATACACATGAGCCTTAACTGTGCATCTTTAAAATATCCCTTCAAATCAAGTAATCCTAAACCATCTTGTTCTATTGGAATAATTAACTTAGCCCACTTGATTTTTGCCCTTTTCCCCTACCAGATACAATCCTTCAACTCTTTATTAATTACTACACACAATTCCTCCTCTGATTAATAAAAATATGTCTGACCTTTTGTATAAAATTAAAGGGAATGAAAACATTTTTACTTCTTGCATCTTGCTATCCATAGTCATAGGCAAGAGGTTCCAGTTTTTCAGTTTTGTATTATCTTTTGTTTAGTCTTGTCATACATAAACTTAGCTGCCACAACAGAATCCTTTTTAACCTATACTCCTAAATACTCCTAAATACTTCATTTTATTATGTCCCCATAAATATGGGTATTACTGAATCACTTCATGTGTAGGCACATAGTTTATTGTTTTATCTTCATTAATTTTATATCCCCTAAAAAACTTGAAACTGTCTCAGAATATTCCACAACACTGGCATGTCCTTTTCTGGTTTTATCAGTTACAAAGTAATGTTAGCTGCAACTAAAGTCAACTTTTCTTGATTACAGAAATTATCAAAGTTCTATGCTTTATTTATTGATTTTCTTGCAGTTGCATTAAGTTAGTAGCATTTTTTCCACTGCTGTTAAGACTGATGTTTGCTGCTGCTGTTGTGCTCGAAATACATTGTAACTGCTGTTGCAACTGCTTCTTGGCTCTGTGCTTGGAAGGTTATTTTACACTTGAGCTCTAAACTAGCTCTTTTACATTAAGAGGATTTTAGTCAGTACTCGTGTGGCAAGAGAGGGGTGACACAACCTACTTGAGCTGGTAATTGCTGGTTGAAGGCTTATCATGTGCTTACCACATTGACCTGGGTAAAAAGTTTTTTTTTTTCTGCTTCTACAAAAGCCTCACGTTTGCGGTCCACACAGTGCCAGTTAGCAGTGCCCTGTATACAGAAACATCTAGAAGTTATACTTTTCCCTATAAGAACTATCTCTGTATTCTTTCACAGTTCATAGCTGCTCAAGGAGCAACTTGTTTGCACATGTAGCAGCTCCCCATGTAGGTTAGCCATAGATTCACTACGTAAGGCATCCAAACACTCCCCATTCTATTCCCACATATAAAGGACCTGCAAACATGCATGGCACTTTCCTGTTATCTCTGCATCCAGCTTGGTCGACATGGGCATCCTGAGGCAATGTAGCAATTGCCTCATGCTTACTGATGACCACTTAATTCTGAAACAGAAGAACACAGTATGTGAGAGATGTAGTTACAAATTGTATCTGGAGGCAAATCTCTCACAAGCAGTCACAAAAAACATCAAACAGGTTGGCAGTGGCACGTACGCAGCACTGACCACTATTACTAAGTACCAGACACACTGACCCACATATTACATGCAACTTACCCAAACCTCAAAGAGCTGCTAGATTCAGTTTTCAGAAACTCTGTGTACACACAAACAAGACAGCACCCACCACAACACTCAAAACTATATCTCACAGCGTCTCAGTCCATAAGGCGTAACACCACACAACCCAATATTTTGGTCATTGGGGATTGTGAGACACACTGATGTCCCTCTCACCAGGCAGAATAAGAATGGATGATGCCACAATAGCAACAGAAAATGATTGACTTTAATAATTGGCTTAGCTACTGGTGTTACTCCAAGGAGAACCAATACTTATCAGCCTGGCGGGCTTGATTGACAGGCCATGCTGTACTGCCAGAAATGGTCTGCACCTGTTGCTACTAGGTTTTCGGATATTGGCCAAAACATTATTAACCTCTATAGTGCCTTTTTTAGGAGTTGCCAAACAGATAAACCTTCGAACATACAAAATATACTCATGATAAGCTAATGGTATTGCTGCTCAGTGCTAGGAGTTTCAACAATAAACTACATTCCCTAGAAGCATTCATCACTCTGGGAAATGCTGACATCTATGCAGTCACAGGGACATGGTTCAAAGCTGCGCAAAGCACCCCAGCAGTGCATGACCATGATGCCTTTCACACATTCTGACCACCCACTGCACAGGAAAAGAGAAAATATGGAGGTGTATCTCTACACATGAAGGATAAACACACCTCAAAACGGGTCAATGAATACGGCATGCTTGAGTTACTCCATGTCCAAATAACCATAGGTAAAATCCCTTACCGTATCCTCCCTAGCTACAGGACCCCCACCATGAATGAGGAAAGTCATCTCATACCTGAATTTACTAGAATCACTTACTATTCAGCCCAATACTATACTCATGGGTGATTTAACTGACTCATCCTTTAACTGGGAAACATACACAACCACCAACATGCAGGCTCAAAGATTTCTAGACTTTGTCAATGCACATGCCCTTGAGCAACTAGTCTGCACTCTCACTAGGGGCACAAATATCCCAGACCTAGTACTTACAAATATGGGAGAGTATTGTACCCCTGCCAAATGTAATGTCCACATTGGTTAGATCAGATCACAAAGCAGTTTTCTATGAAGTAAATGTAATGACAAGACCCCCATCAAACCCCGAATGCTTTAAGAACTTGTCTAAGGCAAACTACCTTAAATTAAGTGATGGCATAGCTAATTTCCAAGCTCCTCCAAATCCAGAAAATACTGAAGTGTATGCCAGGCGTGTACACAAAAGTCCTGTATGACCATATAAACAGCTGCTTAGAAAGTGTGGTACCAGACCAGAATAAACCTAGAACAAATCACAAAAACACGCCATCTTTTTGGACCTCTGGTATAAACAGGCTGTACAACAAAAGAAAGAAAATGTTGACCAGAACTAAGAGGGGGCTCACACAACAGAGTAAAAAGTCCCTCATTAGTTTAAATAAGCAAATCAGGGAACAAGTCAAGTCTTCAAAAGTGAATTTCAAGGCAAAAATAGCCTCCCAACCTAAAACAACCAGAAGGCATTTTTTAGTTATGTCCAAAATCATAAGGACAACGCACAGCTTTCTGTAATCAGCTCCACCTATACCCACTCAGAAGATATACTGTAGCTAATCTGCTGGCCAATAACTTCAGCTCAAATTTCCCCATCACCTCCAGTTTCCCCCAATAAATACCCTCCACCATTCTTCTACCAGTTATAACAAAAGAGCAGGTCGTCACTGCCCTCCCAAAGGCTAAAAATACTACATCAATGGGTCCAGACAGTATCCTAGGGTGCTTCTTAAACAACTTGTGTCCAGACCAGCTTTGTCCATGAACAGTGGATGACAGCAACAGTTGCCCCTCTTCAGAAAAGGGGACAATCAATGGACACAGAAAATTATGACCCATATGTTTGAATAGTCTCATATGCAAGGCCATGTTAAGAATAATCATGGACTTCATAAACAGTAACATAGGAACTCTCCAAACATTGGATCCAAACCAGTTCGGCTTTGTCAAGGGCAGGTCATGCCTGCTCAGTCTGGTGGATTTCTTTGAGAAGGTCACTAGGACCATGGATGAAGGTAAAACAGAGAATACTGCCTACCTGGCCCTGGCTAAAGAATTTGTCACAATTCTCCACTCAAGAATTATAGACAATCTCAGAAGTTTGGGTAAAAATCCCTACAGCACCACATGGATAGTCAAGTGGCTCATGGACAGGACATGCTGTCTGAGTGGGAGAATTCATATCCAGCAAGAGGCCAGTTACTAGTGGAGTACCACAAGGCTCAGTGCTGGGTCCTCTTCTGTTCAGGATATATGTCTCCTAAGTCAAGGTTAATGTAAAGGGCCTTTGACTGACCAAGTTTGCTGAAAACTGCAAGTAGGGGGCAATGTTTCAATTCCCCAACAATGTTGATATCCTGCAGGAAGGTCCAATCCAGATAAATGATTCGTGCCAGAGCCACGACCTAAAACGACCTAAAACTAAATACAAAAAAATGCATATTTATACCCTTCAGGAAGTCCAACACCCGGCGGACACAGTGGTGCAGCGGTTAGCATTGCCACCTCACAGCAAGAGGTTCTCCGGTTCAATTCTCGGCTGGGGTGCCTTCTGTGCGGAGTCTGCATGTCCTCCTTGTGGTCACGTGTGTTTCCTCTGGGTGCTCCGGTTTCCTCCCACATCCCAAAGACATGCAGTAGGTGAACTGGACACTCTAAATTGGCCCTAGGTGTGAGTGTGTGCATGTGTGTGCCTTCTGTGGAAGGTTGGGTGCCGGGCTGGCAACTCAACACCGTAAAACTCCACTGCCAATCATGAGCAGACAGATGATCTGCTGTGGCAACCCCTAACCAGGAAAAAGCCGAAAGAAGAAGAAGGAAGTCCAACACCCCTGCAAACTCTAACATTAATAGCAGACCCATAAGAATGGACAAAGTGGTAAGAGATCTAGGTACATAGATTGACAGTAACCTGAACTTTGACCACCTTGTGTCTAGGTTGGTAAGGAAGTCCTTCTGCATTGTACAGCTTATAATTAAGGGCATAGCATCCAGAACAAAGGAGGTTATAGTTCCACTGTACACTGCCCTCATCAGAAAAGTTAGAGTATAAAGCACCATACCACCACGTGAAACTATTGGAACAGCCTCAGAGGTTCCACACCAGAATATACACAGTGTAAAACACATGTCCTGTGTAGAGCAATTAAAGGCCCTATCGCTTTACTCTGTCTCCTACCAACTATTAAGGGAAGATCTTTGCCTAACCTACAATTCTGAAATCCAGCCCTGATGGAAATGGTACACATTTGCAAAAAAAAAAAAAAAAAAAAATTGTTCGAGGATTACCAGATCCAGTGATCCAGACCTGGTCTGTGATGTAAGAAAGACATGCTGGACATGCTGGAGAGACAGACCTGAATCTCAAGAAATACCCCTCCTCTGGGACAGGCTCCCCATTTTCATTAAGCAGAGCCCTTTTGTGACTCTCTTGACCAATGGATGGCGAATTGTAAATTCACTCCTTGGGCAAGAATACATGTCCCTTATGGACAGGGGCAGTCTGTAATATACTCAACACGTAGGCACAAAATTCTCAAAAGCATCTGCACAAACCTTAAACATCCCGTACCCCTTGGTAGTGTAAATTGGGTAAATCTGGGTATCAATGGCACAAACTAAACCATCCCCTATCCCCCAGGTAGAGAAAATAGAGTAAAATCTGGGGAATAAATGGATAGGCTTGTAATGGCCCTTGAGCTGTTATCCTAGTAATCTCATATGAGTCTATGAACCTATGAAACTATGAACCATACTAATTATATCCTTGAATTTCTGAGTATCTTATTTTCTTTGCCAGTGGTTCTAAACATAATGCAAATAACAATGGTGGAAAATTGACACTACTGCCTGGTTCCTCTCATCAGACACAACTTACCAGAGAGGAACCCTCCCACTTTGATTTTTGCCTCCAATCCCTCATATATCCTCCAAATTAGCCTTATTACTGTATAAGACAATGCAAATGCTCCCATTGACCTACTCATAAAATCACAGCTTACGCTGTTAAATGCTTTCTCTGCATCAAGGTCCACCAACAGCAGCAGCATTTTCTTACATTCCAGTTCCCTCTGGATCATCTTTGTTCTATTAATGTTGTCAAATGTTTGCCTCCTCTCCACAAAACCACAATGATCCATATCTATCAATTTTGGCAACACCTTTGCTATTCTTCTAGCCATTATAGGCATAAACACTTTATAATCATAGTTTAAAATTGAAATGTGCCAATTTGAAGTTGGATCCAATGGGCCTTTACTGTCTTTAGGTATTACAGCCACCACACCTTATAGGTTCATAGATGCATAGCGAGTTACTTGGCCATTGGCCCTAGGGCCTTTATAAGCCTACCCTTGTTCCCTTATTGACCAAGTTGTATAGTCTATATTTGCAGCGCGAGTCTATGATCAGCACCGACTGCCCTTATCCAAGAGGGTCACAGGTGACACCCCCGGCATACGTTTACTCTCTCCCATCCACTCATCTAAGTTAAGCTTAAATAGGGTCACTGAGGAGCTAACTTTTATGTGAATTGGGAGTTTGTTCCAGAGGAGTGGCAATCTCTGGGAGACATATCTATCTCTCCACCATGTCCTGTTAATGCTGCAGGCTAGGTTAAGATCCCTAGACTGAGTGACTCTTGCACCATTTGACTTGTGGCTGTGCAGCACTTCCATTAGGGTAGAGTCAGAGACTGCTCTGTAGGCCAAGCACAAGTCACCTCTCAGTAGCCTATAAGATACAGAGCACAGTGACATGGCCTTCTGTCTGACCATGTAGGTCATGTGCTGAAAGCCTTGAATTTTCTTGGTGAGAAACCTCTGAGGTCTCTCCAGCTGCTGCATGTGTCTGGTGAGGTACATACAGAAGGGAACATTGTACCTATTAGTGGTCTGATGAGGGATGAGTACAGTGGAGTTATAACATCCTTAGCTCTGGATGGAATCCCTTTACTTATGAGATGTGCAACACAGAAGGCTTTCCTTCCCACAGTAGACACATGGTGATCGAAGTTAAGATTGCTATCAACCTGTGTTCCCAAATCTTTCATTATTGGGTTTGAGCTAAGGGGGATACTGTTAATCTTGTAATTTGCAGGGACTTCCCCTTTGCTGAAAGGGATGATAAACTAAATACAAAAAAATGCATTAAGTCCATGGCTTCAGCATCAGTCATTTGTCTAAGCCCTTTTTGTAGTATGTCAGCATCATTGGGGGGCTCTGATTGTAACCAGTTTGCAGTCATCGGTGAATTTATTTTCACCTGGACTTCTGAGAAACAGATTCCAAACAGTTGGGGGCCCAGCACAGATCCTTGTGGTACACCACTGGTAACTGGTCTGCTGGTAGAGGTGGAATCCCCCAACTTTGACCATATGGATTCTGTAGGTGAGCCAGTTGGCTACCGATCTAGTGACATACGAGATAATTCACAGCTGGATGAGTTTCTCAATGATGCCTGAGTGGGGAATTGTTTTAAAAACTTGGCTGCAGGTACTGTTTTGCCTTCATCCAGTGTATTACTGACATTCTCCAATAAGTCCACCAGGTTTAATAAGCATGATCTACCCTTAACAAAGCCAAATTGGGTCGGGTCAAGAGTTTGAAAGTCACCTATGTCTTTGCTGATAAGGTCCATGATGGTTCTCTTCATGGCCTTGCAGATAAGGCTGGTTAGGCTTATGGGTCTATGATTCCCAGGGTTGGTTGATGGACCCCCTTTGTGCAAGGGAATTACTGTTGCTGTTTTCTACTTTGCTGGAACAAAGCCAGTACTTATAAAGTGGTTGAAGAGAGTGCCAAGTGGTTTCACTAGGTCCTGTTTCAGACCATTTAATAGGCAGCCTGCATGTTATCTGGTCCCATAGAGGCTGTGTTTTTTGGCCATGGAAAGTGCAGTAATGACTTGCTCTTTGGAGATACTAGGTAGAGGACTGGTGACAGGTATGCTTTGGGGTATATCTAGTAGGGACGGGGGGGGGGTGAGGTTTGCATGAAATCTGTCTGATAGTAGGTTGACAATGTCCTCAGGCTTAGTACGAGTGGTACAGTTCACTACTAGTTCAGCACAAAGCTGGGCCTTCCCTTTTAGATTTCTGACATAGCTGAAGAATGCCATGTGATTATCCTTAGCTAGGGATGCTAGTTTAGCTTTGTAATTGGCTTTCGTGGACTTTACAAGATATCTAATTTGCTTGTTCAAGCTGTGGAGGGTGTCCTTCCTTTGCTGAGTAAGTACCCTCTTGTTCTTAGACATTAGTTTCTTTCTCTTGTTCTGTAACCTGTTTATGCTTGCAGTCTACCAGGGTGACTTGTTTTTTGTGAGGACCTTATTTTGATCTGTTCAGGTATAGCAGAGTCTATACATTTGTAAAGGTGTTTAGACAGGGCATTTGTGTACACCTCTGCATACCAGTTATCATTGACAGTGGCAGCAGGGGGTTTAAAACTATTTAAGCCATCACTTAGGAGACTACAGTTTGCTTTGGAGAAATTTTTCATCCTTTTTGCTCTTGAGGGTGGTCAAGTATGATCATTGCTTCAAATGGAATGGATTTATGATCAGATCTTACCAGGAAGGGCAACACAGAAGGAGTAGTGCAGAGACCCCCTTGTTGGAGAGTACTAAGTCTAGGATATTCAAGCTCCTTGTGGGGCTGTACACTATCTGTTCCAGAGCATTTGTATTAACAAAGTCCAGTAACCTTAGGGCAAATGTGTGCTCATATTTGACTCTTCCCAGTTGATGGAAGGATAGTTGAAATTGCTTATGACCAAGGTGTTTCACTGTATAGTGTGTGACTCTAGTCCAGATAGGCAGAGTGGTTCTTATGGTTCATGGTTGGGGACCTATAGCTAACAATGATATGGAAAGAGGAATTTACCTACAGTTAGTTGGACTTGGAGTAGTTTTAGGGAGTCGTACTGTTTGACCAGTCTAGAGCTGTATTTGTCTTTAATGAAGATCAATACACTTCTGCCTTCGGTTCTTTCATGCTTGTTTTGAGATCTGAACATGAGGAAGGTATTGTACCCTTGCATGGCCGGGGTGCTCTCAGTGGCCTTGAACTATGTCTCTATGACTGCACAGACATCGGCATCTTCCAAGGTGAGAAGTGCTTTCAGTGAGTGCAGGTTCTGATTTAGACTCCTAGCATTAAGCAGCATAACCTTAAGTTTGTCTCTAGTGGATGTTTTTGTGTCGGGAATGTTGTTGTTATGACACTGCCTAAAAAAGGCACTATGGGGGAGGGAAGTATCTTTGCTAGTAACCAAAAGCCAAGAGGTGACAGGTGAATACAATCTCTGGCAAAGCAGCATGATTTGTCGACCATATCTTCCCAGGCTGACAGATACTGGATCCCCCCTGGACTAACACCAGAAGCTAAACCAATTGTTGAAGTAAATGATTTTTTTGTTTATATTGAGGCATCATCATGGGTGAAGGTAGAATGCTGCTTAGGGTTAGGTGCATACTTGCCTGGGACAGAATCTGACAGCACAGTCATGTTTCCCTTCATATAGTTCAGTGAGGTACATCTCAAGTCATTCACTCCAACATGGACTATGACAGAGTCATAACAGTACTTGTTGAGAGACTTGAGTGCATCCTTGTCCAGCCGGTGAGGTGGACATGAGTGTCTCACACTATGGGTCACCTATATCCAAGACATTTGTTTTTTAGGTATTTTGCCTTAGGGGCTTATTGGCTGAGACACTGTTGTGTGCATTATTATATGCAGTGGATTTTGTTGGGTCTGCAGTTTGTGCAGTAGGTTTGCGCTTGGGAGGTCTCTGATCATTAGGTAGGCTTCTAGTGAGTACCTCCATGTATGTGGGTTTATGTGTTGTGAGCTTGTTATGTGCAAGAGGTGAAGTGTTTGTGCTGACAACCTGTTTGATATCAGGATTGCTATGTGAGAGAACTGATAGCAAATTCATAGTATAGATACATCTTTCACATGTTGTACTTGTTTGTTTTAGGAGTAACTGGTTGTCAGTATACATGAGGCAATTGCTACATTGCCTCAGGATGCCCATGTCAATCATGCTGGCTTTGGAAATGGTGGGAAACTGTCAGTCTATTATGGCAGGTATATACTATAGCAACTAGTGGGGAGTGGGCTATATGGACTAAGTACTGCTGTAACTCTAATAAAAAGTGGTACTCTATGGAGGGCTAGGGGTAGAAACCTGCATCACTGCTTCACAATTCACAACTGAGTTGGTCACAAGGCAGAAGTGCAATCTCTGAGCAGCTCCAATAAACTGAGCACAAATCCGTGCAACTGAGTGCAAACCCGTGCAAACACGATGCTTAAATACAAGTAAAGTTAAAGAATTTTAAACAAAGTAACCAAAGGGAAAGTCCAAGACTGAGCTTTTCTCTAGGATGTTGGTGCTTCCCTTCCTGTTAAAATACTGCTAAACAAAACCTAACAGATCCTTCTTCCCTCCCAACTTCCATACTTCCACCAGAATACCATCTATTCATTTAGATTGTCTTGCAGATTGTTTATACAGCACCATTTGTATCTCATCTCCTGTTAATTGTTCAGCCTTAACTACTTCTAACCTTGGCATCCTCAAGTCTTCCATAAATATTTCCATTTATGATTCTTTTTTGATTTCTCAATTTCTTTGCTTTATACAAATTTTCATAAAATTTCTTAAATATCCCTTTCTCCTTTCTGTTGCCTATGTCATAGTGTTAAAAGTCGTTATGCTCCGAAGTTATTAAAACATGGTTACTTAACTATCTTTCTAAACTCCCTTATTTTCTCTTTAGCATTCTGCAGTTGCACCTCTTCTTGTTCAGTGAAATTCCCTTTATTCAGCAATACTTTAATTTTTTCAGCCCCTATAAATAATTATTTTTACTTGTTAACCTTATCTTTTTTCCTATCGTTTCTGCCCTATTTTTAAAACGACTTTCATTTTATCTGTCTCACTAGCTATAATTTCTGGAGCACTATCTTCCCTAAAAACTCCTGAAAATTTCCACTAACCATTCCTTAAATTCATCTCTTTTTAACAGGTAGGTGAAGAAGCACCAGTGTCTCATTTTTCCTTCATTACTCTGCATTTTTATATTGGTTATTATTAGTATATGATCTGAAAAATGTATTGGATATGTGTCAAAGCTCTCAAGCACATGCTTCTCTGAAATACAATTTCTTTCTAGTCTAGCTCAGTTATACCTTGGGGAATAACATGTGCATTCTCTTCAAGCTCCTAATGCTGATTTCACATCATCCATATGAAATATTTTCATAGGTTTCATCAGAAATCTATCATATTTTGTTGTTTTCTCTTCTAGCCACCCTAGATACAGCCTCATTGTTGCAAATCAAATTCCACTCCCCACACATAAGTATAATCCCTGCTGAAAACTGATTTCTCAAAAAAAAATTCCTAAGCTCCATAATAGTAGTTTCAGGTGGAATATAAATACATGGCAGCTTAATCCTCACCCCTTGCCAGTAGCCCCTTACTATCACATATCTACCATTATAATCTCTTTTTTACCTTCTATCAGTATTGGAGCTCATCTAGCAATTAATATAAGTACTCTTCTTTTCCTTTATCCCTGATATTCTTCTGTTTTCCATTGTGAAATTCTTTCTTTATCAAATTCACATACTTATTTCTTCCAAATATGTCTCCTGTAACATTGCTATTTGCATTCTATATTTCATAATATAATTAAATAGTCTTTCCTTTTATTCAATACCTGTGAGAACATTTACATTACATGATAATATGAAAATTGCCACCATTATGATAAGTCATTATTCCCACCTACTATATGGCAGCTTTTTTAAATGTCTATTTCCAGCTTTTGTGATACATACACCCACAAATGTTTAGTTGATCCTTTATATAGCTTTTTCCTAGCATCTTCATGTTAACCCATGTGACATTTTAGAAGACTTTTTGTTTTAACGACAACCTTCAAACAAAACAGCCCCAAAACACCTCCATAACCTGTTAACTTAATACAAACACACAAACCTATGCACATCTTTAAATAATGAAGTTTAACCCACCTGTAGGAACAATTGTCCCAAATAGACAGCTGCAAATACAGGCCTTACCTAACCTGAAGCTTAGGTTATCCATGATAAGATGCATGTAACTGTGTGGGCACCTACTTGCACAAATTGGTGTTTATATCTTCATTCCCATCCCAGATGTGAAAAACATATTGCGTGCTTTTAGAAAATATTAACATCTAGCCTTGAAGAAACCACTGCTTTGTCTTTTTAAAAGCAATGCTTTGTCTTTTTATTACCCAATAATCAGCTTGCCTCCATATAAAAATGTAACCCTCAGCTGTAGGCTTCTAAAGATAAGCAGAAACATTTATTGCTAAAGGAAAACTTTCATTATATTCAGTGTTCTCTTATTTACTTGTTTCCACTTAAAACTTGTTATTAGATTAAACCAAGGGTCTTAATCCAGACATTCACCTATGCAACAATAAGAGAAAACATATCAGTTCTACACATATTATGATGTATGTATTTTTCCATCTAATCCTCACCTCTACAGCCCAAAATTATAGCATATTAACTTAAACATACTTTTGTCTAGCCTTTTTTACACTGTAATGCCTAAATTTCTTAATACTAAAAAAGAAGAAAGAAAACAAGGCATCTGTTTAATTTACTATAATTATCACATGCAACAAAAATGTTTTACTATAAAACACACACTTTTGACATGAAAGTTTTTTTACAAAAACTATATTACGAACAGAAATTGTTTTACTTGTAGTTAACCTTTTCTTTCTACTTCTCTTTCTCTTAGCACCCTTACAAACCTTAATAACATGAAGTGAGGAAAATGCCTTTCATTTCCCAACAAGGTTAATAAAGTCAAAAAAGTCCATTCTATCCACTTTTTCGTGCATATCTGTATTTCACAAATGCAACTGATGCTTTCTAATCTTACATTTATTCACTAATTTCTATTTTGCTGGTTGTCTTCCTGTTCATCTCCATCTCCCAACTCCAGAGTCTGGTTTAATTCCAAGGTACTGCTGAATCTTTGAAAACTCCTGTGCTTTCCTCTGCCTCTCATGCATTTTCCTTTGAAACACTAGGAAATGTTTGACTGGTAAAGGCTTTCCGTGTGATTTATTATCAGAAGAATGAGAAGCAAAGGCCCCTACTGCTTGATGGCTCATGTTTTGCTGACAAACTTTTGTATTTCCTCCTTAGTCTGTTCTCCATCAAAGAATGACTTTGATCCTTCAGAAAGAAATATTTTGAAGACAACTGGAAATAGCAGCTTGACTCTCACCCGGTCTCATGCCATTCCATGATTGTTGGAATAAATTTGTTTTTCTGCCTGGTGTACAGTGGATAATCATTTTTCACAAACCATCTGCTGTCACCAGATTTTAATACGTTTCCCTTTTTCCACAGTTTTGTCTGGATCAACTTTTTTGCTGGTAGGACTGCATTTTTACTAATACAGGCCTTGGCTGCTTTCTAGTGGCCAGGTTTGGAGCATACACACAATGTACCCTTTCAATTAACAGATCCTGCTGTGGAATCCCAGTCCAGTTGTTTACATGTACCTTTATAAAATTAGCATAGTTTTATGCTCTAATTCTACCATTTTTGAAACATCTCTTCTTGAGCAGTCTCATACTCTGCCAGCCTTTCCTTTATTTTGACCTCTGAATATTTTAGAAGTTTTATTAGCTCATCTACATTTCTGTTTAAAGATTCTTCCATTGTTTTCTAGCCTTTTGATATTTGAGTTGATATATTCCTTCAGTGTTTGATTTATTTTAACCAGCTCTGAGCACATTTGACTTATTTTTTTCCTGTAGATAACTGGAAGTCATGTTGTGCACCAATGCTGGAACTTAAACTGCTTTTTGCTGAACAGCTGCAGGATTCAACCCAGTGTTTTCTCTTCACCTTTTCTAGCTGATTTTCCTTCAAGCTCTCTCAGCTTTTTCTTTGCTGGCATCAAGGCAATGTACTTACTACTCAGTACCGGAGTTTACTGAAACTGACAAGAGTTCCTGACCCTTGTCTTTCAGTTTCTTTTTTCACTCTGGGAGAGATGAACTTAAATACCTTCACAAAATAAATGTGTTGGTTATGCAGAAGAACACTTCAGCAGATACAAGTTGTCTTACTTTTCCAATAGCAGAGTATGAATTCAATTTCAAAATGTATTTTATTTTTTCTATTTTTATTCACTTAAAGGACTATTTTTCCAGGGTCTTTGGATCACAGTATATGAAAGAAGAGATGGACTGGATTAAAAGCCAGATCTTCATCTTTGTACTAATATGCATGCATGAATATAGCTGTTACATGTGAAATAAATAAATAAATTAAGATGCTATCATTTTAATTGTTCAGTTTTCAAAATACACTTTGATGAATTAATTAAGTGAAAAAAGCAATCAGCATTTCTGACACCTATTACCAAGTTTACTTTCAGACTTAGGGTGGGATTCTATAACTAGGCACACTTGGGATTAGTGTGCTAGCTACAAAAGCAACTGAAGAATTAGCTAGGCATGCGTGAAGTTCCATTGCTTTGTAACAATAATTAGAAATGTTACGCTGGTACTGAATGCCAATGAAAAACTTCCAAAGTAGCAATATAGCTAATTATTTTTAGTGGGACTGTATGGTGTAGGAGTGTTCTACCTGCATGGCAGAACTGCTACTGGAGGTATTATGTGGTAAATGTCACATGTGTGTACTATTACTACAAGCACACAGTTGGAGCTGTACTGTACTCCTCCCCCCCACACATTAGTAATACATGTTAACCCTAACCATACCCCTGTTCCAAAACTAATCCTACAGCTTACCTTAAAAAAAAAACTTGCTACTTCTACTACTACACAAGACAGGCTGGGACACATAAATATACACCCACACATACTACCAAAACTACATCAATTTCCTTACCTAACCTCAACCCTAATCCTAAAACACAGAAACTCACAAGCAAACACAAAACATCTATCCCCTAACCTAGTCCTGACCATAGCCATTAAATATACAGACTCATACACAAACACAACATATCTCCCCTTACCTAACTCCATCCCTAACACTAAGGCCCAAACACATGCACAAACACACTCACCCCCTTCCAAACTACACGTCCTTTCTCAACAAAAACATATATTAGAGATGTCCAGTGTTTGACTTGCTGAATGTTCCTCTTGCATTTGCTGACCAAAGGAACCATACATTTGAGTGTTTTGTGTGTGTGTGTGTGTGTGTGTGTGTGTGTGTGTGTATGCTTATGAATCAATGGGTGTCATTCACTCTGTTGAATCTTCAATTGTTCAACAGAGTGAACTACCTGGGAAATTAGTTGGTAATTATAATGGAATGTTGCACATGTCAAAACAAGGATGATCAAGTGTGTGTGGGTAAAATAAGTGTGGGTTTGTAAGTACAAGTATTTCAGATTAGGACTGGGTAAAGGGATAGATTTAGTGTTGTGCATGCATGCTGTATGTGGTGAGTGTCTGACTGCCATGTATATCACTAGTAGTGTTAAGGAAAGGGTTTTTCTAAGGTAATGTGTAGGGTTGGGATTAGGGACAGCATTAAGGTTAGAGTTAGCCCACATTAGTAAGGTGGTGCAGGGGAGGGCAACATCCTCCCTTCCCTGCCCATTCTTACTAAAGCATGCTAACCCTGAACCCTATCTTTGACCCTAATTGTGTGATGGTGCTATATGATGGATTGGAAAGTGAAGGGGAATGTGAAGGCAGTACTTAATTAATAACAGAGGAAGTCAAGGAGGGAAGGGTTAAAATGTGTAATGGGAAGCATAGGAAAGTAACAAAATGAAACACTACAAAAGAGAAAAGAGAGTTTATACAGAGCATTTAAATGTTAACAGCATTCAAAATCACTTAAAAAGGTCAGTAGTAATCAAGTGGTATGGAAAAAGTGATAATTTGCCTGTTGATTACAAAATGTATTATGTTAATAGAAGAAAAGATATCCTATATTCTTTTGGGTGAAGGAGACTGTATGGATAATGGGTTTCAAAGAATTCTCTGGATTTGCAGTTTTAATAAAAAAGTAATTTAATTAATGTACAAGATTGTATGACTTTTACACAATGAACAGGTGTGATAACTGCATACGTCAAACAACTGAACATATTGAAGAAAAAAAGAAAGCTAATATGAAAGAACTAATACTTTATCTCAAACTCTAGGTGCCCTGGTTCAAAGCCTTCAAGGGGGGTTATGAGCACCTTTTAGCCAAAAATTAACAGTTCATCCAATAGACACAAATGCAAATAATGGAAATCTGTATTAAATAATTATTCAGTTTAACTGCTTAGAGAAATAAAAGCAACATAAAATATTATATACTCATACCATGTGTAAATATTACATCAGTCACTTGTTAATAATTAGTCAATAAAATACTGCATTCCAAATCCATGTTACCACTGAATTTGAAAGTCAGCATTGCCAGTGAGTTGTTAGCAATTGTTTTTATGCCCACCTCTACTAATATGAGGGATACCATTCACATAGAACCTGTAGGCAATGCTATCATATTCATAACCCTGAGAAGCATGCACCACTAAAGAGCTTAACATGTTCGCATTAATATATATCACATACATATTCCTATGTCCTATGCCATACCATACATGTAGTCTGTCCAATGAACCAGGTATTCACTTAACAGTTGACAAAATCACAAACTACAGAGACATTAGCACAACTGAAATAATGCTATATCTTAAAACATTTTGATAATAAGCACCTCATTTTATTTTATTCATTTATTTTATTTGCTGACTGTGTTAGTCCCATTAGGCCACTGGCCTCTTTTATGGGATACCCATGGTGACAGTCATACTACTTAGGAGAAATTTGGCTAGGGCACCATGGATTTTTCACTGCTCTTTTTGTGTAAGTGCTTTGTGACATTTTACTTCAACCTGAGCTGCTACCAACTCAAGCAGATGTGGCCTTGGTTTAATGCCTCATCTGATGGATAAGATTGTCAAAAGTGTAGAACTCTACTTATGTTGCATTTCATTATTAGTACTGAAAAATAAGGCCCTTGTGAACCATGTAAATGGTCTTGTGCTAAAAGGTGTGTGTGTGTGTGTGTGTGTGTGTGTGTGTGTGTGTGTGTGTGTGTGTGTGTGTGTGTGTGTGCGTGCACACAAGTGTTAGGGTGTAATTACATCTTACAGGGTTTGGCACCTGGAGTGTTTGTTGTACAGCAGGATTTCATGCCTTGGATTTCTCGTACAGATGGAAATGGAGTAGTGGTTATCAAACATTTATAACTGTGAGACTGAATGGATCTTTGTAGTAATGTCTGAATCGATGGTTATGTTCACTACATCATTCAGTACATGGACAAAAATCCTCATTATTTTGTTTATTTATAACCAACCCCCCCTCTGTTTAAATTCTTCACAATGATTCCATGTCCTCACACTGCATTATAATCCTTCAATAAAACAGTCAAGTCATACAGGTAATCCACTAAAGCAAGGTAAACATCTTTTTTGTTTACTATGTCTTCACATTGTATCCCTTCTCCAAATACCCAATCAACAGATCCATATGAGTATATAAAATGGGATTAAAAGCAACCTTTTTTCAAACTCAATTACTTTGATTATATGTCTGTGTAATATTGTCCTCCCCTTTATTCATAGCACATACCATCACATTTTCTGAAAACCTCACCACAGATAATCTGCCCAGCCACCATAGCAGCCACCACTTTGTCAAATGCCCTTTCTTGTTGAGGTTTAAAATAATTGCTAATTTCCCCTTTATAGCAACAATAAAACATCTCTTTATGCTGAAAGCATCTTCAGACTATATCTAAGATTAGCTTACTTATTTTTAGATTATAAATTCTGACAACAGTTTTGATAACTTAACTTTTAAAGCATTGTCATATTTGTAAATTCCCATTAAAGAAACAAATAGGATTCTATTTCTCAATGAACTTTATATTCCCCTGTTACAAGCCTAAAGACTTCTTTCAAATCATCCAGTAGTTTTTCTTGCATAATCTCTACTATCACCAATCATGATGCGGGAGGTGCGGCTTTTAAAGAAAAGTACATAAAATCCTGGTGTCGGAACGACCAAATCTGAAGCCAATGGAGTTGGTGTAATGTTCAAAACTACAGATATCCACCTATTTTATTTGGTGGACATCTGTGGTTTTGAACATTACACCAACTCCATTGGCTTCAACTTTGGTCGTTCCGACACCAGGATTTTATGTTTTATTATTTTATTGTTTTTGTGGTGTACAGCACATTTGTTCCCTGGTTTTGGATTATCTTCTTTGGTTTTACTTTTTTAAAGAATACTTCCTCCTACACAATGTTTTAATGCAAATCACCTTTACTTACTGTCCGCAAACTAAATGTTTCTCTAATAGGTCTAGATCAGATTAAGAACAGGATGAGAGTGCCAGAGATTTTTTACAACACAGAAGACATTTTCCCTATTGAGACAAACAAAATAGAAACATCAGGAGAAGGAGACCATGATAGCTGGCATTACTTCTAATATTGGTGCAAATTTAATTTAAGACACACCAGAAGAGTTGCAAGAGCACAATATAGTAATTATTAATATCTGCCTACAAAATGAACTTTGACAAAAATTGAGACTAGTATTCTAGTAAAGATTTTCACCATCTGGTCAAACAAGTCTAATAAAAATGTAATAGAATTTAAATAGACAAGTCAAAATTGAATTTAAGCTACATACTAGAAGATTTTAATATTCAGATTACACATACATATTAATTGACTACAGTTGACAAAAAAGAAGTCCCTTTCATCTTCCTTTGGCAGCTAATATTGATGGTTTTTGAAGCCATCTATAATTCTGATTTCCAGCATTTGGTCTTTAATTCTAATATGTAGTATTACAATATTTCTAATGATGAAACGTGCCCTTTAGGTGAAATGCAGCCTGATAAAACATACTGAGATAAGCGAAAGTCAATAAAACTGAGTGTCTTGTATTAATGGAACATTCTACATGGCTGCAATTAATGTGATTTTAACAGATGAATCAAACTATAGCATAATAGTTATAAAATTGAGACTTACAAAAAATGTAATACTCTCAGATTTATTTTGGATGGCTCTATTACATCCCAGTAAAATTCTTTGCTTTTAAACCGTCATGCAAATATTGGATTCATATTTAGGATTCTCAAAATTTACAGAAATACTGCTTCCCTATCCTTCAGACCTACTGTATTGGCATCTGGCTGTAAGACTGAACTATTGAGCATGTTGGTGGACAGCACATAAAAAAAAAAAAAAAAACTTTGTGCAACACATTACTCCATATATTGGAGACTCATAGCATTTTTGCAGAATATCTCAAAGCTGACTATTGATACTAACATGAGTAGCATTATGTTTGCTGCTGTACACAATATTTACTTGTAAACATTTATTCATCTTGACAGTGGAAATTAATTTGTCAGACTTTTTGGTGAAAAAACATTTTTTATTTATATATATTTTTATTACAGTGTTTAGGTGTCACCTTGTGGGCTATGCTAGTACTGTTTTTGCCAGTGTAATATTGACATGCCGGGAAAACATTTTTTCTATACAAGTTTAATTTATTTAAACATGTTTTATCCATTAAAAAAAAAAGCTCCAGGTGTATTGAACTCAGAATCAATTGTCTGCATACCTTTGAGAAAGTAACCACAGCAGTAACAATGAAATAAGGAGTGGGAGATTGGCATAATGGTTAAGGTGTTTACCTTACAGACACGAGATGCACGGTTTGATACTCAGATGGGTTCATTGCCTAAGCTTAAAATAGCCCACAAAAGCAATTAGCCTAGTACCAATCTATGAACCTATCTATAAGGGGAGGTTGGCATAATGGTGAAGATATCTGCTTTACAGACACAGGGTGCAGGGTTTGATTCTTACATGCGCTAACTGGCTTGGCTTAAAATAGCCCACAAGAACAGTTAGTCTAGTACTAATCTATAAACTTATTTTAAGTCAGAGGCTGACATAATGGTTAAGGTGTTTGCCTTACAGACACAAGGGGCAGGGTTTGATTCTCGCATAGGATAATTGGCTAGGCTTGAAATAGTCCAGAAAGACAGTTAGCTTAGTATGAACCCAAAAACCTAATGTCAGTTGGTTTGTCAAGTTTGTGTTTTAATGTTTAAGCATTTTTGTCTTTCACAAAAGTAGAGACTTCTTCAGAACCATGATGTTAGTTGTTCTGTTACCAAGCTGTTGTATAACAGGACCTGCTTGATCATGTGAGTACTGGACAAACCATACAGAACATTTAAAGGAAAATGGACAAGAAAAATATATTTGATAAAAATAATTAATAAATGCAATAAATGCATTAAGGGTTGCCACAGTGGTGCAGTGGTTAGCATTGTCACCTGACAGCAAGAGGTTCTCTGGTTCAATTCTCGGCTGGAGTGCCTTCTGTGCAGAGTCTGCATATCATCCCTGTGATCACGTGGGTTTTCACCAGATGATCTGGTTTCCTCCCACATCCCTAAGACATGCAGTAGGTGGACTGGGCACTCTAAACTGGCTGCAGGTGACAGAGTGTGTGCAAGTGAGTGGTACAAATGAACCACCGTGGCAAGGCTAGCCAGCTCAAGATGATTGTCATTGGAAAAGTGACACCCTGACCTCATATGCAAAATGGGAAAAGGGATTGAGGATGGAAGAATTAATAAATATACTAAAATCAGGTAATACTAAACATATACATATATAAAATCATTAAATTGTTAAATTAGGATAAAAATATGAACGAATATGTATTAAAAACTGTGTTCAAAAATCACAATCTGGCAGCCTTCATTTACAAACAACACACAAAAGACACATTCTCATTGATATCCGGAGGGCGGTAGACATCAAGTTTCAGCCATCATAAAAGTTTCTTTATTTCTATCATTTCTTCCTGGCGACCCCCTCTTGGATTTGGAGTTATTCTTTCCAAAATAATAAAATTAAACTCTTTCAGGCCTGCACAGTCAATATAATCTTTATGCAAGGCATTCTTAACATATTTTCTTTTTATATCATATATGTGTTCAAGTACATGTTCCCATAATGTCCTCCCTGTTTTTCCTATATGAAAAGGCAAAAAGAATGGCATAAAGCTGCATATACAACTTCCTTTGACCTACAAGTATTATATCCATTAAGTTTAACCATACCTCATCCTAATTTAAAGCTGTCATGCTGTAAAATATAACTGCAGATATTACAGCCATTGCGTCTAACATATATATAACAGCTTGCTAACAGAAAATCTAACATTTGGTTCTATAAAATCATGTACTTTTTGAAAGATGAAAGTGCTTAACTATTAAAAACCTTCCATTGTTACTGCTGTGGTTGATTTTTCAAGGGTGTGGTGTTGTTTTGTTTTATATTAATTGTATTTATGGGTTTTTTATTGAATGGTTGTTTAATGTTCTAACTCTTCCTTTCTCTTTAATTCAGAAGTCCCTATACATTCCCCTTCACTTTCCTGTTCATCATATATATTACTAAATAGTGGCATCATGCAGATTTAAGCTTTCATTTAACGCATCATCATATACTTCCTTGTCCTCTCCCAGAGTATCATCATTGTGTAAACTGTTACTTGGGCTTACACCAAAAGAACAATCTTTTTATATCAGATCTAACAAGATCAAAACAGAAAAAAAGATTAAAAGAAAATTTGCCGGGGGGTAAGCCACCACCATTGCACCTCAGATTAAGGGTAAATTCCTAGACCCTGATGTTCCACAGTCTCATGAGAAAAGTAGCTGAAAGGCTGAAAAACAAGCCTGAAAGAACATTTGCTCTTACATACCACAGCCTTCTCTGCATATTTTCAGAAACAAGATCACACAGAACATTTTCAACATTATTACTATCACACAATTTTCAATTGTTTCATTTTGTAAATTGTCATTTTCATTTGAATCACTATATGTGGCAAGTGATTCATCATTTTTAGCAGGACAATCACACCATAAATATCCATCTTCTGCATTTTAAAACACTTCTGCTTTTTTCTGCTGTGTTCTTTTCATCTCTTAGAACACTGTTTCATCAAATGGTATATGACCTCTCAAAAAAAATCTTTGGCTGGTGCCAGTAATGCACAGTCCCTTTGTTCCCTTTTTATAATGAAGATATTCAGTAAATGCAACATTTTGTCTTTTATCTTTGACATGTAATAAAACTCAAGCCTTTCTCCCCCCCCCAGTCAATAAATCCCTTACATCTATCATTTTCCTAAAGTCATAAACCGTACTAATCAAACCAAAGGAGTAGCTAAAGAACAAAAATCCACTAGGAAAAACAGCAAACAGGCCAGGAACAACCGCCCAGGAGAAGTAAAGCCAACCACTCGATGGGAACAGCAAAAAGGCAGAAATAGTGATCACCTCCAACAACGAACTCCACAAACAAATGAAACTTTTATTAACGCCACAAAATGATTACACGTTTTCGTCGGCAATGCAACTTCATCAGATGAAGACAGTCAATGTACCCCTGTGTTTTATACACAGCTTAATTGATTAATAGATGAAGTAATTGAATAATTAAACACAACGTATTTTTAAAGAAACCACTAAAATACCAAATAAATATTGGAATAAATTTAAAACAGTAGTCACAGGACTTGATATATTATACCAAAAAACTACCCACACTTACAGATAAAATTTCATTAAAGCAATTGAATATATTAAATGTTACATAAAAGAACTAAACAACTATAATTTAAACAAATATTACAACCTCTTACTATGGTCAATTTTGAAATAATTCAGTTTAAGGAATATATATATATTTTTATAAATAAATCCAATAAATATTCACATTTTATACCCGTACTTAAAATCAATAAATGTTAAAAAATATTTTTGTATATATAAAAAATACTTTTGTATATATAAAAAAATATAAAAAAATATACATTGATCAAATGGAATAAACCTGTTTAGTACCTACAATTGATCTGCCCTTAATTTTAAATAGGGCATGATGGAAATGGACTCATTCAAGCCCGGGGGTTTGTTGGCCTCCAACAAAATCTGCCAATATGTTTCCCTGTGGGATAATCGTGCTGCCCAATGGCCTCCCCTAATGCATTTGGGTACTGCTTCCAAAACAAAGAACCTAAAAGCTGCAGACTCACATACAACAACATGTCTGTAAAGTGCATTTGTGGTGCATTGCTTCTGAATTTCATAAAGGTGCTCATAAATACGTCTTTTTAGCTGCCTTTCTGTCTTGCCAACATAAAATGCTTGGCAACACGTACAGATAGCCAAATAAACTATACCAGTGGAGTTACAATTATAGAAGTGGTAAGAACAAATCTTCCTGTTCCTGCTCTCCAAATAAATATGTTCCTGATTGATGACATATTTGTACTGGGAACACCGACCACAGCGAAACGTACCTTTCCTATGATGGTCAGTAGTGCTTTGGTTGGTATTATGTTCCAAGATCCTCTTAATATTAAAACCCCTTCTGTATAAAAACTTACAGGACAAATCTTTTAAATTACTCAAATCAGTAAAGTCCATAAATGATTTCAATTCCTTTTGAATAATATATCTACTGTGTCCCACATCAGGACTGTGTTCTGTAACAAAAACCTGATTGGAACCAAATTCAATGAGGGGCCTGTAAGTAGATTCTGCGTTAATCGCCATTTCTTTTTTCCCCAATATAGGGCTAAATCTGGAACCCCTGGCTGACTCGACCTCTTCCCGTACTGAATTGATCAATGTGATGGGGTATCCCCTGGCTACAAAAAGGGAGCTCAACCTGTCTCCCTCCTGCTGAAAATTGAGTTCATCTGATGTCATACGGGAAACCCTAACAAATTGACCCTTAAGTATAGACCTCTTTCGAAAGTTGGGATGCAAACTGTTGTAATGTAGGTAACTGTTAGAAAAAGTTGGTTTCCTATATACACATGAACTGAAGCCATCAGATTTCTTGGACAAGGTGACATCTAGATAATTTACTTGGTCTGATGATATGTTATATGTAAACTGCAAAAATGTTGTTGTAGAATGTAAATAAGTAACAAATTCATCAATACTGTGCCTTGGACCTGTCCAGAAAATACATATGTCATCCAAGAACCTGGTGTAGTGTGTCCAGTATTTAGAAAATTCACAATTAAGGATAATTTTTTTCTCCCAAACTGACAAGATTATGTCAGCATAGGTGGGAGCACAATTTGCTCCCATAGAGACACCTGATATCTGCTGGAAATATTCTCCACAAAAGTAAATATAATTGTTGTTCAAAACCAGTCCCAGCAGTTCAAGGATCAAATGGACATCGTTGTTAGTGACCCCCTTGCATTCCCAGAGGGCCTCCTCCATCCAGGTCAGACCGGTCGTATGTGGGATTACGGAGAACAGATCTACCACATCGATGGTGACAAAGAATAGGTCTGGCCTGTATAAGTCGTTGGTTGTGCCCCGTAAGAATTCCCAAGAATCTTTGTGTAGCTGTTCCTGCCTCCCCCATAGCTGCTTTAGTTTCCAATCCAAAAATTTGGAAAGATTGTGGGTTTTGGAACCCTGAGCAGCTACAACAGGTCTAAGGGGGGGGGGGGGTCCTGTACATTTTTATGGATTTTAGGCACACCAAAAACGGTAGGTATTTTGGGATGGGGGTTGTCCAAATAGGAATAGAGGTCAAATTCAATAATTTCCTGGTCCAGGAGGTCTTTAATAGCCAGGTCAATTTTTTTTGTATGAGATGTGAACCTCGTTTAATGAAGCAATAATGTATTTATTAGTATCCTGTAATAAATTATACATTTTAGCTTCATATAGTATTTGGTCCATGATGACAGTACCGCCCCCTTTGTCAGGTTCCATAATTCTGACCGAAGGATCAATACTTAATTCAGTCAGAAGGGTGGTTTCAGCCTGGTTGAGATTGGAACCATATAGAATCTTGGAACAATATAGAATCTTGCTCTTGCTACTGCGTATCTGTTGTTCTATCCTGTTTTCCAAATTCCTTAATTGCGGATGTAAAGGAGGATTGTAAGTACTAGATTTTCTAAGCACGAGTCCCTGCCCCATATTGGTAGACCCAAACAAATTCTGTAGGTTCAGTTTGCGAATAAAAAGTTTTACATCCAAAATAGTATGGACTAGGCTACTACCCCTACTGGGAACGAATTTAAAACCCTTGGTAAACAGTGAAAACCATGTCTCAGAAATGACTGCATTACTGTAGTTATATATATGATAGCCATTCAATGTGTGCATGGAATAATCACCAATGGCGGAAACTTCGATAAGCCCAGGGTTTACCAGTCCTGCTTGTGGTTCCTCCTCCACCCTCTGGTTTGCACCCCCCCATCACCTGACGAGGGGATCGGGGTCCCAAAAAATGTTGATCCGTCTGTTGATTATATGGCTGTTTACGGAGGCGTTCTGATCTCCTGGGTAAAAAGTCATCAGTTACCTCATCAGCGGGATGAAAGGGTGGTAAAGGAGGAAAAGGTTCTTGAACAGGAGACTGGATTTCCAGATCACCTGAAAAGTCCGTAGGGGCATGTAAGGATGAAAACCCACCCCTAACCTGGGGTGGATTAGGATATTGCCTGCCCTCCTGATATTCCTTAATATCTCTATTCAGTTTTCTGTATTTACGTTTCAATACAATATCACATTGTTTGTCTATTTGCTTTCTTAAATCATAATATTTTTGCTTTTCAACATCAATGGTGAACATTAAGTCAGAAGTTATATGCTCATTCAATTTGAAAATGTCTTTTTGTAAGCCCTTAATTTCAATGTCATTTCTCTTAATGATGGCCTTCACAATGCCAAACCCACATTCATCAAACACTTTTATCAATTCGGAATGAAAGTCACTACCAGAAGTTACATGGTTTGGGTATTTGTGTACCCGTAGCCCTTTAGGAACAATCTGTTTTTGAAGACATTCTTTCAGATATAGATTGTCAAGTTCAAGAATTTTGTACCTGTATAGGGCATGTTCAAGCTTCCACATGCTGTCAGAAAAGGAGGAAGACCTGTCTGAATTACTTTCATGCTGTTCAGCAAACTGGAAATTAGGTTTACGGTTCACCCATTCATTAAATGTAGAGGCAGGAGGTGCCACAAGCCCATGGTCTTTAGGACTAGAAACAATGGAAACAGCCTCGGCTGAATCCCGAAGTAATGCTGGAGTATTGAAAAAATTGCTAGGTTCCATACCATCTGGTACATCCGTAAAGCGAACCTGTCCATTCGGACCATCCCGTGAAGAAGAACCCACAGACTTCTGAGAAAGCAGTTTTAAAATCTCCCGTTGTTCAACAAGAAGCGCTTGTACACCTTGACCCAACGGAGTGAGGAGCTGGACTAGTAATGTAAGTTGTCCCGTAAGTTGGCTGGAATCAGTTAAACTAGACTGTATTCCTTCCTCCGCACAAGCGCCGAGAGCGCCAGGGGCTGACGAACCTGAGCCCGCCATCATAATGAACCAAACCAAAGGAGTAGCTAAAGAACAAAAATCCACTAGGAAAAACAGCAAACAGGCCAGGAAAAACTGCCAGGAGAAGTAAAGCCAACCACTCGATGGGAACAGCAAAAAGGCAGAAATAGTGATCACCTCCAACAACGAACTCCACACACAAATGAACCTTTTATTAACGCCACAAAATGATTACACGTTTTCGTCGGCAATGCAACTTCATCAGATGAAGACAGTCAATGTACCCCTGTGTTTTATACACAGCTTGATTAATAGATGAAGTAATTGAATAATTAAACACAAAGTACTTTTAAAGAAACCACTAAAATACCAAATAAATATTGGAATAAATTTAAAACAGTAGTCACAGGACTTGATATATTGTACCAAAAAACTACCCACACTTACAGATAAAATGTCATTAAAGCAATTGAATATATTAAATGTTACATAAAAGAACCAAACAACTATAATTTAAACAAATATTACAACCTCTTACTATGATCAATTTTGAAATAATTCAGTTTAATAAACCGTACTAATGCTTTCTCTGAATATCAACTATTCTAATCTGAATCTGTAACTTCCTTTTTACTTATACAATCAATTCATTAATATAATTACTCCATGGCCAACAATTTTTTCACTAAAGCCTGAAGAAAAAACAAGCACCAAGCCAACAAAAGTCTAAAAAGTAACATTCAGTGTTGCTTGTTTATTTTCTTTTCATATTCTTCCATGTTTTCATTCTGTTCACTGCCTGAATACATGTCCATACATTTCTTTCTGTCACACACCCTCTCCACAGTAACACTATTTCTCACCTTGTTTAAATTCAACACAAACATTTGTTGTCTCACTCCAGGCTAAGATGGAGGTTGTTCATTGCAAAGACTTATTAGTCTCTCTGCTAGTTCTACACTTGATTCACATACTGAATCCAAGTTCTTAATCCTTGTCCATTGTCACAACCAGTCATAAGACACTCTAATCCTGACTTTCCTCAGTGAGAAGGCTGCTGGCACAAGTTACACTCCTGACAATGCCATCTCCATCCCTCTATCCTAATATTTCTCTTCATCCCCCACCTTGTCCTGCTTATTACCTCTTAACCTGACTTTTCTGGCTGGCCATTGGTGACTATGTACAATACAACAAGCATACACCCTGTCCCCTGATGGTCAACTTAACTACTTCTCCCCAATTATGCTTTGGAAATTGGCAGAACTTCATACCCCTATACTTTTTTTGTAACTGGTATTACATTAATCAAAAAAACTCCATGCATTACAAAGAATTATGATTAGGCCTCAGAGATCATAACTCTATTATGTGTTCCCAAAATGGATGCCAGGATTCACCTATTCAGCTTCACCCTTAATGTGAAAAACTTGGTGTCCATAATAAGTTAGTTGTAATTAAAGACCAGCTCATAATCCTCAAGTTTATTGCTGTTACATCTCCATCATTTAAAACTGAGTACCTTATACATCTTAGCAGTTGTATGTGGTACAATGAAGATCCCGTATAAAAATCTTGATCAGAACATTTTCCAAAATAATGTCCTTGCTATTTTTAGGAGATTTTAATATTAACTTTTTGATTTGTCATTAAGGTTATTACAATTAGATTGATGATCATTTATCTTTGATGTGGTCAATAAGACCAATTTATCTAGCTTTGGCAATCATGCTTTTAAATCTACATTCATTGATATAACAGATAGAAAATGTCCCAACAATGATGCATAGGATTATTGTTCCCATTCTGTCATTCTCTGAATTTTAGTGTTATAATTTGCTTAATGGTTTGCACAACATCCAATTACTTGAATCTAATATGAAAGTATGCGTATTAGTATTTGTGTAAGTAACTGCATAACTTTTCAAACAGTTGAACCAATACTTAAAATCGTTGTTTTAAGTTGTATTTTTTACATTTAATCCATCTGTAAAACCGTAAGTAAAAGCAGTATGAAAATGGAAAAAAAAAAAAATATATATATATATATATATATATATATATATATATTTTATATATATATATATATATATATATATATATGGGACCCTTCAGTAGATCGAACATATTACAAGTTCGAACCTCATATGGCCGAGACCATATGTTCAAACTTGTAAATGTTTGATTGGACTGAATGGAGATCTCCGTACTGTGCAAAACGGGAAGATTTCCCCTTTTCCACAATGTAGTGCAATCTCGGAGTTGATATATTTAAGTAAGGGGGGTGTGGGGGGGTGCAGGAGGACAGCAGTTTAATTTTGCTTTTTGTTATTTTTTTTATTTTTTTTATTTTAATGTTTGAACTATTACAAGTTCGAACATATGGTCTCGCCCATATGTGGTTCGAATTTGTAACATGTTCGGTCTACTGAAGAATATCCATATATATATATATATATATATATATATATATATATATATATATATATATGTGAGTGTGTGTGTGTGTGTGTGTGTGTGTGTATATATATATATATATATATATATATATATATATATATATATATATATATATATATATTATATATATATATATATATATATATGGGTTCCCTTCAGAAGGTCAAACTTTTAAAATGTCTACGTTCATATGGCTGAGACCATATGATCGAACCTTTAAAAGTTCGAACAGTCTGAGCGGAACAGGAAGATTTCCCTTTACCACAATGTAGTGCAATCTCGAAGTTGGTATATTTAAATAGCAGGGGGTGTGGTGGGCACAGCCCCCCATGTGGGGGGTCAGGGGGGCTTACTAGCACTGGGTTTTTTTGTTTTTTTTTTCACATTTTCGAACATTCAAATTTTCGATCATATGGTCTTGGCCATATGAAAGTCGAACATTTGTGTGTTTGATTATGTGAAGAAGACCCACACATATACATATATATTTCAATTGGGAAACCTGTATATGAAGTTTCTTAATGTTTTAATATATTATTAGTGTAATTGGAGTTAGTTAGATTTGTAAAATAACCATTCATATACTTAATGCCAATAGTATTGTGTTATCTCAATTTTTTTTTCTTTGGCCTAGTAGATGTGCTTACTTTTGACTCCTCAAAAATGTAATCGTGTGTTTTTTTGTTTGGATTCATAGTATGGGTTTATGCAATAAGTTATAGTTTTAAATATTGATGCTGTTGAATAGTATTCAATATCAGGTAAACCAATCCCTCCCTACTCCCAGGATCTAATATGATTAAACATGTAATATCATTAAATGTCACCCTAGGTTTATTTGTGCACCATGAAATGTCATAAATGATTTAAGACTTTTTGCAGTTAGTTATTTAATACTGATGAGGTAGATCAAATTGTATATAAAACTATGGAGAGTACTATAATTTTAATAAAATTAATCTATCTTCAAATGAGAAAAATAATTTTATAACATTTCTGTGTTATAACTACTCATTCTTTCAAATTGTTATAATTAATTTACAATATATTGCTACCATCTTTCATTATAGTAAAGTAACTCTTACATATCTATTTTCACATTATCCTATTATTATACTGTTTCAAAGACTGGCCTTTATTTAGATTAACTGGAATTGTGTCTAGCTAGATCTGTGGCATACACATTTAAAGCCCTGACTTCAGCCCAGGTGACATGAATTCAATTAGTGACTCGGGTGTCTGAAGCTCCTGGTTGATGAGAATGACGGTACCAATTTTAAGGGTGAGAGTATTCACCAGGATATACTTTGCAGATGATCCTTAACAGAGGTCAAGAATGTGCAAGGGCATATTGTCTTTAGAGAAGCATGGAAGTGGCTGAGTCGCTGTAGAGGTAGGATGACATACCAGAATGGTTATTGCGTATCTGGCCCATAGATATGAATTGGACCATGTAAGCAGGTGGGAATATAAATCTATGCTTCCTAGCAGCAGTATGACATTGCTTCATGGTGTTTCTACCTCCTCATCAGCGTGAACATGGGTCAGAGCTATCCTAAGGAGGCAAAGATGGATTCAGCAGACCTAGTGGAAGAGAATGGAGACAGATGGTCAGCTGTGGGAATCCAACAAAAAATTGTGCATTTTTATTATTTTATTTTAACTGGGAATAATTTAAAACTGTTTAATGGAGTTGTGTATTGGAATCAACAACATTTATATCATATGACTAACATTATATCATCAAGAAAAATATGTATTTTAGAATAATTATCCTTAAACTCCCACTATTTCCTTACTTAATTTAATACAGTTTGCTAATGTCTACAGTCCATTGCAATAACAGCAAGAATACAGAACAACTTTATTTTGTATAATTTGTGATACTTAAGGGTTGTGACATAAAATGCCATATTTTAACATAACATTGCAAATCCACATATATTTGTTTTGACAGCTTTATAAACTTACCTGGACATCCATACTTTTAATGCTTAAAAAAAGACCCAGTATATGGAATCAAATGCCCTTCTAAGCCTAAATTTATAGCTGCTAGTTTATAATTATGACTGTTAACATAATCTGTTAATGTTAGCGTTATAACATCGAATTATGTATTTTAAAGTATCTGATATGATAGCCTTAAATATTTTTATAAACTACAATAAGAACTGAGATATGCCTGTATGATAAGCACTTCCCTGAGTATTTTTATTGTTTTAATATCAGAGTAATTACTGAGTATTTCCTTGAAGGTGAGATGTAGTAATATTTTGTATTTGAGGAATTTTCAAAAGCTACATTATCTCTTGGGGGAATAATTTATATTTTTCTAGAATAATGCCTCCAACATCCAGTATTTTCTTTTTTTTTTAATTTCTTGATTTTTTTTAAACTTCTTGTATTCATTTTAAAAATAACTTCACTTAAGTCTTGAAGTCATTTATATTTTATATCTTCATTTAGAAGATAATACACGTGTTTCTTATCAATTATCCTGATTTTCATTTTCTTGGTTTTTTCATATTGTAAAAATCGAAAGAATCCACTTAATTACCAAAGCTGTTGTTATAGTATCTGAATTGCATGCATGAAAGAAATAACCTAGACACAGTTTTTGCATTATTTTAAGTCTGTAAAAGCATTTAGGTGGATTCTCTTTTTTCTCATGCTCTGTATTACAGACATTTCTAAAATGGTGTAATGATTACCATGTTATTAATGATATACCTATAGCGTGGATGGGGCACCTTTCAAACGGAAGTATGAAAAGAAGTGGAAAACCTAATACCCTAAATCCCCGCAAACAACAAGGTTACAATAAGATCAATAAAGAAATCCCACCAGCAATTTATTTAAAGGAAGTGAGTGATTCAATTGTACAAATCGGAATAATCAAAAATGTATTCAGACAGCAATCTTCAGCCTCACTAAATCAAACACACATTTTTAAAATGAATTCAATGATGATTTCAGGTTTAGAGGGTGCAGAACTTGTGCTTTGCTCAATATGCAGAAGCAGTATATTTATACCTTAGTCAGTGACTCTGATGCAGTTGTTAAAATAAATAAGCATACAAATTATGTAAGAGGGCTTATTTGCAAATTGACTTTCATGCCAGAACACACAAATATACAATAAAAGCATGACCCCCCCCCCCATGTAAGCATGCTAACCAGTATTTTATTGGCACTTACAAAATGTATATTGCACAAATTGCTTGAGCAGCAAAGTCAGATTCAAGAAGAAACAAGCATCACAATATGCCATATAAAGACTGAAAGATGAAAGAAAGCTCCTTCCATAATTTGCTGACGTTATAGACCTACATAAGGCAATACATTTTTCAGCTTTATTTATAACTTCACTTGTACATTTTCTGATGCACTCATTACTTAGACACGTATCTCAAATTTATGACTAAATAATATAAACTTAATTTTTTAACAGAAGAACATGTAGAAAATATCAATCAACTGTTCAAAAGAAGCTTAGCAAAACAAATATAGGAAGAAAAAGGTAAAGGTAATTTGATCATTTCTGGATTAAAACCCAGTATTCACTAAATGGCTATATAAATCTAATTTCACTCTGTTCGATATATGTTCACCTGGGAGGGCATTTAAATAATAAATGCAAAAGGAAAGGGACCGAGTTATTAAGACATGAAACTAGAAATGGGCACAGCAAGTCATTATGCAACCACCAGGAGTATGACAGAATATGAGGATTAATTAAATATCAAGGTGCTGTTTATTTTGAAGTTAGCATGTTTTATCAGTTGCTTTCTTCGCTAATTGTGAAAAAATGTAATACAATCCATTCCAAAACAGTAACAACGGTTTAACAACTAGTAAAGCACTATTGTTGCCATTCTCTGTGTATAATAATGGTCTCTGGTATGGGCAATACACAATCAGTAATACCCCACAGGGTAGACTATAATATGGACATTGGCAGAGGGGGACCCCCACCTCCTGGAAGGTCTGATATTTCCACAAAGAAAATGAGGTGTAAACTTGTTTTGCATTTTTATATGCATACATATATGTGTATGTATACTGCAATGCCCTTTACCTTAACATTATGGGCAGAGACATGGCATGGCTATAGCATATACAGAATTTTGCAACAAGGTTTTTGGTTAGTGCATCCTCGCCCTAACATATAGTGAACTTTACTTTTACATTTCAAGATCTATTTTAATTATTTATTGCTTTTAGCATTTTGATATTGTTCTGAACTCTTTAATTACACTTCGGTATGCCAGTCTTATGTTAATATTCCTAGTCTGTAGGCACCTAAATACATAATAAAACAAAATTTAGGCATGGGCTTAACACTGCTTCTTTGTCTACCTACAAGTCAGTTTTCTGATTGTGACTTGACTACAGTACAAATCTGCAGCCAGCTAACATCACAAACTTATCTTCAATTAGAACTCAGGTAATTCAATCAGCTAAATGCAATGCTGTAAAAAAGTTCTCACCTGCTGCTGATTTACCAGAAAACTCAGATGTGAGCGGTTTTGTGACAGCAACTAAGCAAAGAATGTAAGAGACATGCAACCTTAAGCACAGAGATCATGGCTGCGGAGACTGTATAGTAATATAAGCCCAGATGTGAGCAACAAGAGCAGGTGTACCCAATGGGGTTCATATGATTTCACTAAATATTTCAAAAGTTATGTCATACATTTGTTGGAAAGACGTCTACAGAAATAATCAGGTAAAGAACCATCATTTCAGCAGTGTTTCAAGTGTATGTGAATCTTTGAATGCCTTTCACTAACTTACATTATAATATTTTGTAGACCTTGGGTTAATAATTTGTAGTGGAGTGGGATGCAGACCTTACAATACTCTTTATCACTTACTTTTCCAATATAAATTGCACTAACTTTGAAGTGTTGCTAACTACGTTTGAGTGAAATGGTGATGAAGTTACTGTGTAAACTAATTTTGATGATTTCAGTTCACTGAACCATTTTAACTTTTTAGTGGTCACTGCCAGGCCCTTTTCCTTATTAAGAAGCATAACTGTTATCTGTTATAAAATACTGTGGATCAGTCATCTTAGAAGAGATTTTTATATATAACCACAATATATTATAATTTACAGAAACATTTTCACTATGTATTTGTAGACTGTAATTATTCCTGAGGTGCCCTGTCTAGCAAATGCCACTGAAGTACAAAAGCATTTTTATTATGGACGCACAACTTCATATTAAATGGCCATCTTCTTGATTTGTTTTGTATTTGCAACCTACAACAAATCTAAATGTCTCCATTTATTCAAAGCATTTAAACACATTTCTCTTTGCCATAGTGCCCTTGAGACTTGTGTATATCCAGTATGCTACAACATAACATCAGCAATACTGAATTATATAAAATAATTTTAATGCTATTCCTTGTAATGACTAGACACATCTGGTACTTGTTTATTTTATTGCATGTCACATCATATAAAATTAATGGCCACTTCTCTGTAAAGAGAAACATGGCTAATTTAAAATGCAAATTAGCAATAAACATTTAATTTGCAAAGAATAAATATGAAATACTGTTTCAAGAAGAATTCTGTGAAGGTCTGGAAGCAAGAGCTTCAGAGACTATCAGGGACCTTATTTATTCATATGTGCAATACAGTGTAGGTGGATTAAAGGTTTTAAACCTTACCAGGAGGCTTTTGAAAAACTGGTGTACTGGTCCTTTTGGATGGTATGGAAGCTCGTTTGCAAATACATCAGTAACTGTTTATAATATTTTTCTTACTATCGAACAAATCAGGCAAATACGACAGCACGACTGCTGTAATGTAGCATAAAGGGAAGACATTATACCATTGATTTAATGCACTATATTTACCAACTGTTGTCTGTGAATCAATATCCATGTACAATTCTTTGCTGAAAAGTCTCACATGCTGAAAATGAGGTTTCTTACACTGAATTTAACTTCAATGTATAGAAACAGACGGAAGAAAATGAACCTTGTGCTTCTGTATAAATCTGCATTTGTTAAAATGAGTAGACACTCCTGTGAACTGGTAGCAACTGTAGTCTACACTGAAGGGTTTTTTACCTGAAAGCTTTGTCTCAATAAACAGCTTATTTCATAAGTTCCGTTGCTGAGTTCCTGTTTGTTGCTGATATATGAACTAAGCTTTTATCTGTTCTTCCATTTATTATAAAATGTCTGGATTTGACAGACATGGTATTGTATCATGAAAATGTTGCAAACTGTATATGTTAGAACTGTCTGCTGCATATCTCTTATAATAGCTTGAGTTTCCTAAGTAAGCTGAGAAAAAAGATGGGTCGTAACCTAGCTGGCCCAGCAACAGGCAATCTGGCAATATTGTACTTAAGGGCCTCACCAGATGCGCAGTGGCAAGCCCCGCCCAAAACCCGCCCCAGTGCTGTTTCATAATCGGGCACTAATGAATATGTATTCCCTCGAAGAATCCTAGTACAATGTCCGGCTTTTAGTACATGTCTTGTGTTGTCTTCGAGAACAATTGTTTGTTTCTTATTTTAATATAAACAAAGAAATGCGTATTTATTAAATAAAAGACATATTTCAGAAACTTCGTTTTGTTCCTCCATCTGGCTGTCTGCAAAGTATATTTTCTTTTAAATTAAACGTTAAACTACATGGTCACTTTTTAAGCTAATGATTTAATCGGGAGATACATTTTTTTGTTCAAAATAAAGTATATAAGCTCACTTCTTATTCTTGTCCTGACCTAGGGTTACCACCAGTTTTTCTTTAGGCTGGGCAGTCTCTTATTTGGGCAGGTGTGTCCATGTCGGGGAGGGGGATATGAAAATGGCAAGTGTCCTTTTTTTCTAAGTTCCCTTTATTAGTCGACTAAAGCTATTATTTTTGTATTTGAATCGCTTACCAACCAACTAAAATTCTAAAAAGAGTGGGCTTTTATTTTAGCAAAAAAGCTATTATTTTTGTATTTGAAACACTTCAAAATGTAACAAGCAATTAAAATTCTTCAAGAGTGTGCTTTTATTTTTAGAAAAAAAAAGTCCATTCGTTTGCATTGTTTGAATGCCATGTCAATCATGGCTCATTACATATGCAGATCTGGTCGTCAATCATGCGCGACATGCCAACTTCTGCACAAAACGCAAGGTGAGGCCTTCAACTACAATATCGCCGGCAATCCTATGATGAGCCAACACTAAGACAATCTACGAAATAAAAAAAGACACAAAGATGGAAGGTTTCAACACATAATACTTTAGAATACCGATATAGAGCCAAGTAGTAACAGCAAAATATGGGTAAAAAAGGACATATAATCTTCAGAGACCACCATTCTTTATTAATAATATTCCTCCATTCTAGCAGTGAAGAGACCCAAGCATGTAAGCAAACAACTGACATGTAAGAGCTGAGTGAAGGATAAACACACTATGAGTTACTTTTGTGAAGGCTTGTCTGTATATGTAAGCATAATACCATGATTTAGTAGCAGATAGTCATAGCAGAACAGCATACAAATTCATAAAAGATTTCCCTTATGAATGTTCAAGGCATAATTGTTTGGAAAGCAGTTCCCCGATCAAAACTGATCTAGAACACAACTCGATAACCAGCCACACTCATCAAAAAATGCATTTTTGCAGTGATGGTATGACAAGTCATCCTATACTCCCTTTCAATATCCTTTATATATATATATATATATATATATATATATATATATATTTATATAAAAACGTTAAAACCACTAAAGTCATAGAAAATACACTAAGAACTGTTAAACTCTAAGCATTTACACGGAGTAAAATGAACACAAATAAACTGACCAGATAAATTAGCGCTTTAGTCTTTTTAATGATTTGCAAGACTTCTTCGGAAAAATTAGGACAATGAATAAAGTGTAGTACAGTATTACAAGCTTATGATGCATCATTTAAACTGAAAATTCTAAACTTTAGTGATAAGCCTATCAAAAGTCCAAATAATTGTTGTAGTAACCAGGTATCCAATGGCAACGTATAGAAGCAAGTCCTCTGTTAGAGCAAATATGCAAGTCAGCTGTGGAACCAAATAACAGTAACAGAGGCAGAGTCAGTTGTACATAAATACTGCCCTAAAACATAGCAGTATATGGGATAAAAACAGACCTCTCCTACAAGTAAAAAATATATACATTAGCAAGATAAGGCAAATACTTTGCGTAATTAACACACTAGATCCTAATAACCATCGTAGATATAGATGGATTATTTAAAAAATAAAGAATAAAGAATAAACGGAGAATCAGCTAAACACGTGTTAGTTGCTGGGGATTGAAAAATTAAATGCACACAAACCAGCAAGGCTAGTAACGTTATTAGTACGTAAATAATTAATTAATATAAAGAGAGAAGAGTAAAAATAACAGATGAGATAAAAAAATAATAATAAAAAAAGAAATAATAAAAAAAGAAAGACCAAAGGGAATTAGGCCATTAAGTATAGCTAAATAACCATCCAGTTAATGGAAGAGAACAGAGAGTAGACTGCTATTATCAATAATAGCCACTATATGTCACTAAAACCAAAGCAACTCAATCCATTAAGGTTACAAATAATAACCAAGGCAAAATATAATATGCACTAAAACAATCAGGGCTATGAGCTTTATTAGTACGCAATTAATAAGGAATAAAGAAAAAAAGAAAAAAGAAACAAGAATTGGTAATAAAGTGAGAAGAGTAAAAAAGAAAGTCAAAAAAGTGATGAAAGGAAAAGACAAAAAAGAGAAACAGGGAATTAAAGATAGCTAAATAACCATCCAGTTAAAAAAAAATATATATATATATATATATATATATATATATATATATATATATATATATATATATATACATGGGTCTACTTCATTTGCCCGAACTTCCATTTGCCCGACACCTATTTGCCCAAGACCAAATGACCGAAATTTCATTTGACTGACACTTCATTTGACTGACAAGTATTATTGGCAAGAAAATGGGATATGCCCCCTTCCCCACTGTAGTGCAGCCCTGGAGTTAGAATATATAGTTAGGGGGGGTGTGAGGGGCACAGCCCCCCACAATGGGGGGTGTGGGGGGGTGAAGCCTCCCAATTACTTTTGTTTTACTAAGCAATATTAAAGCAAAACTAAACAATATAATATGAAATTAAGTGGGGGGCTTCACCCCATTTCTTGCCAATAATACTTGTCGGTCAAATGAAGTGTTGGTCAAATGAAATTTCGGTTAAATGGGGTCGGGCAAATGGGTGTCGGGCAATTGGAAGTTCAGGCAAATGAAGTAGACGCATATATATATATATATATATATATATATATAGAGAGAGAGAGAGAGAGAGCGAGCACATGTCGCACTATGGATCAATGTCACAAGATGAAAGTTTCCAAAAGCTGAACGTCATATAGTCGAGACCATATGATCAACTTGCCAAAACATCAAATAAGACTAAATAAAAATCTACATTTTTGCAGGGTAAAAGCCTCCCACATCCCCTGTATATTATATATACCAACTCAGAGATCACACTACAGTGAGGGAAAAGGGTAAATTCCCCAATCCCATCTGTACCACAATTTCATATAAGTATTTTGGAATGTAATCATATGGTCTTGACCATATGTTCGACTTTCTGGAACTTCGTTCTTCTAAAAAGGACCCATATATATCTATATGGATTTACTTTAGAAGCTCAAAATACTGAAATATCGAATTTCAGTAGTTTGAGCCCATAAAGTGGAATCCTGAGAACAGCGAAAGCTCAGAAGTGCGAAATTCAAAACATCGAATACCGGCAGTTTTGAATTTTGCATTTCTGAGGATTTGCTGTGGTTATGGATTCAGGTGAATGTATGTGTGTATTAAGGGTCTTGAGTAGGGGCTGTGGTGTGTGTCAGTGTGTTTTGTTGCCGTGATGTGTGTGTGCGAGGAGAATGTAGCTAGTGTGGTGGTGTTTTGTGTGTGTTTGAGTGAAGTGCGACCTCGGAGTGAGAATATTTAAGTAGGGGGGTGTGGGGGGGGTGCAGGGGCTTGCCCCCTGCTTTTATGTAGTAGAGAGCTTGTATTTGTGTGTGGGGAGGACGGTGTGTGTGTGTGTGTGTGTGTGTGTGTGTGTGTGTGTGTGTGTGTGTGTGTGTGTGTGCAGTAGAAACGTGAAATTCAAAACCTCCGGTGTGCAACATTTTGAATTTTGCGGTTCTGAATTTTCGTGGTTTCAAAAATTCGACTTTATTGCTTCGAAATACTGAATTTTGATATTTCAGTATTTCGAGGATATAAAGTGAATCCATATCTATATGTGTGTGTGTGTAATTCTCTCTCTCTCTCTATATATATATGTATATATATCTGTAGCGTTTACCCTTATAGTTACACAACAGTGAGAAAAGGAGAACCACTCTCTTACACCACAGTGATTACACACAGTGATTGTGCGGAGCCTACATTGCAACAATATGATGCACAAGCAAGAGTATTTATTCTTTGTTGACTAGGTGATTGGGCTAGTTGTTGGACCTTTTTACAGACATGGATTGTGTGCAGAAGGCCAAAAGTACAAGCAAAGAATTCAGCTACAATATTTCAAAGATTACACAAGTATACAAAATTTGTTTATACAATATTTGGTTAGGCCAAACTCTTTTGTTGTCCAACAATCTAAGACTACCAACTAAAAAACCAATAATAAAATAAAATAAAAAATAAATAAATTAATAAATAAATAAATAAAATTTTTAAAAAATTAAAAAAAAAAACTATTTAAGTTACCAAGGATTTATGTCCGTGCAGTAATAGCTGTACAGAAATGTTTCTCGAGACAGAAATTGGATTCAGGAGATGAAAAAGAAGTATAGTCTGAACTGAATCTAGAGAACAGAAAGTTATGAAAGAAGCAGGTAAAGAATGGGGACAGTTAGAGATCACTGGAGTGGATACAGACTTTAATTTAGTTGAGCAGAAGGTGTAAGTATAATACAACAGGAAGATGAATTATAAGTTTAATTTGCATATTTGCAATAGCGGGAAGTCCCTCTATTATGTGATGAGAATCCTTTGGAGTTATTGCTTATGTGTGAATATAACAGCAAGATGGAGGAGTATAGCTGGTAGGTACAGATTGTCCTTTGTCTATAAAGGAAGGTTGTAATTGTGCAGTGAGAACCCAATCAAACATCTAGCAATCAATCAGTCTTAGGACATTTAAATGAAAGAACTGCATGATTTGCTGATAGTAAAGGCAAATAGCAAAGCCACTGAAGTCTAGGATAGTATAATTGTTCAGTGTGTGTTGCTTTGACAGTAACCCACAAAATGACCATGTCAATCTGATTGTTTCCATTAGTGCATTCAGTAATAAAGCTGTCATGTTGAGTCTTTCAGCACTATTCACGCAGACAAAACAGTGCACTGCATAGAAGTAAAAAGGTGAATGTAATGAGCTGTAAGTTTCTTTGTTTTTTTCATCTCAGTCATCTTCCACTGAATCCTGTAATTTATTTTTCTTCTGCAAACCCATTTTGGCTCTGTGATCCTTCTTCCTAAGTAAGACTAATAGAAGGATTTATACGGGCATACACATTACAACTGACAGCAAACAGACATTTATATGCATTGTCCTTATTTAATGTCAGAGACTGTGTACAATCACTGTAGTCCAAATATGTGCACGATTATAACACACAGCACACCTCTCAACCAATCGGGGACAAATTTCAACAGAATCAGGGACAAGTCAAGAAAAAATCAGGGACAATCAGGGACACTTTTAAAATATTAGTGCTATTAACTTGAAACATTGACAGAATCAGAGCATATGAATTAATACACATTTTCTGAAGTAAAAGAAGTCTATAACTCTTAATTATTGTCATTATTCATTAAGTGTAATTCACCACCTTTCCTCCAAAAGTCACTAGTTTTAGGAGGGATTAAGAGGGACAGAGCTAAAATTTGAGTCAAAATCAGGGTCGTCCCTGAAAATCAGGAACATTTGAGAGGTATGGCACACAGCTTTACAACACTTGCATGAAGGCTTAAAGCATGAATAGTAGCCACAACTATCAAAAGATGTACAACAAATTGGGCAGCACAAAGTAGGACATTCAGCAGTTGCATTAAACTGAATGTAATGGTCTTTACACTTGCAAGGTAAAGTACCCCATGATAATATTAAACTGAATCCAGTGCATTGCAAATGTCGTTAAGCAACAGAAGATATTCCATGACATTACTATCCTGAATCTATTAGTCTTCAACAAGAGAAAATATATCATCCTGTAGCAGTATTGTAATAAATACAATGTGCTACAAATCTTACCATGGCAACTAGGGCAAAGAATTTACTTCTATAATTCATCCTTGCCAATCGCTCATCATTTCTTACTTTAGTTACCACACTACTACTACTTTTCATGTCTAGTACTTGTAAATATTTTAAGCAATGTTTCAGTATTACCATCTGATGAACTTGAGGGATGTAGAATTTTATTCCGGTAAATTGCATTCTTTATATTATATCGGTAGGGAAATCTTCATCAATGGAAATATGATCATCTGTGACCTTTCCGGGAATAACAGCTGTGGTTTCTGTCCATAATTGCAAAACTTAGCTGCTGTTAACCATTATCTTATAGTACTAATATTAATTGTACCTCTCCAGTATATAATATCCCCTGAAACATGGGTTGCCTAATATTTAACTGTTTGCTAATATAATGTGTTAATAATCTGATCTGTAGATAGGAGTTTGGTTAGACGTGTGGTCTAGCTATTAGTATAAAACATTTGCCATTTCTGCTTGTGTGCAACTGTTATCAAATTCTGACATGTTTATGGAGTCGCACTGTAAATCCAAGTACTTAGGTAGAATAAAAATAAAGGAAACAAGAGTTAAGTATGTAAAATAATGATAGATCCATTCACTCATGTCCATCCAGTATGTCCTGTGGGTCCTCAAGCTTCTTGTTGGGTATTATTCAGCAGCATTAGTATTCCATCTCAAGCTCCGTTAAGAATTTTCCCCTCCCATAATGCACTGGCTCCCATAGCTGCCTCAGATCTAGTCTGATTCCCCAAAGCCTAGGTATAATATAACTACCCAAATGATAAGCAAATATAACAAAATCCTTCAAGTCTTACAAAACCAAGTACGGGGAAAGAATGAGGGTTGTCATATCAGGGAGACATGAATGAAAGGCATTATGGTAACTACAATACTTTCATATCATAGTCATGCAGTCCCATTCAATCCAACCAGTCCCAAGCTACTTGATATCTTGTGTGGCATCATGACAGAAGATCTTAAAGGACAAAGGAACCAATGGATACCCTAGCCCTGGAAATACAACATAACTTATGATCATTAATGAAAGTGTGTATGAAAGACTGATTGGCAGCCCCACAAATATCATATATCAAAGAACATCTGAAAAAGGTGGAAGAGGTTGCTATTTCCCTGGTGATATCGGCTTTAGTCTTGCCTGGCAAAGGTGTGTTAAGCCATTGTAAATGGAGCCACCTATACTGAGCCAGAAGATATAGCAAACCTCTTGGCTGATAAATTCAGCTCCAATTTTACTCCCCTCTCCCCCTCAATCTTCCCTCAGAAAATATCATCAAATATAACTACCACTACTATCACTAGGGAACAGGTCCTTAATGCTCTCTCTAAGACCAAGAACACTTCATCAACGGGCCCAGACATTATCCCAGGATGCCTTCTAAATAGCATGAAACATGACATATCAGCAGGGCCTCTGGAATTACTATTTAACTGTAGCCTCGTGCCTCATAAATGGAGAAAGGCAACAGTCCTCCCTCTCCACAAAGCTCGGTCATCAACAGACCCTAAAAACTACAGACCCATAAGTCTCACTAGGCTTATATGTAAGCTTTGGAAAGAATTATCATGGAGGTGATCAATAGAGATATAGTAAACTTCCAGACACTGGACCCAACCCAGTTTGGTTTCATAAAGGGCAGATCATGCCTACTCAACCTGGTGGACTTCTTTGAGAAGGTCACCAAAGCAATGGATGAGGGCAAAATTGTTCACACTACATACCTTGACTTGGTCAAGGCACTTGACACAATACCCCACTTGGACATTGTTGACAAACTCAAGAGGTTAGGTACAAACCCATATGTCACCCATTGGATAGCCAACTGGCTCATAGACAGGACCCAGGAAGTTAGAATTGGGGAGTCCACCTCTACCAAGAGGCCAATTACAAGTGGAGTCCCTCAGGGATCAGTTCTTGGACTGCTCCTTTTTGGCATTTACTTCTCAGAAGTCAAGACCAATGTCAGTGGTCTCTGGCTGACTAAATTTTCAGATGATTACAAATTAGGAACTGTCATTGAATCTCACACTGACACAAATGTTCTCCAGGAGGGGCTAACACAAACAACTGGTGTCAGAGTCATGGACTAAACCTAAATGCCAAGAAATGCATAACAGTATCCTTTGGGAAGTCATCCATCCCTGGTAACTATCATATTGACAACACACCCCTTAAAGTTGACCTAGTAGTTAGGGACTTAGGGACATACATAGATAGTACTCTAGCATTTGATATCATGTGTCTACAGTGGTAAGGAAATCATTCTATGCTGTGCAACTTATAAACAAAGGTATGGTATCAAAGACCAAGAAAGTCATTTTTCCACAGTATTCAGCATTCATCAGACCTATCATTGAGTAAAATGCTCCCTTTGGTATGTACCTCTCCAGGCATATCTAACAACTGGAATGTCCACAGAGATTCCGCACAAAATGAATACAGGGCATTAGTAATATGTCCTACACAAACCGCCTCAAGGCCCTATCCCTGTATTCTGTCTCCTACAGGCTTTTGAGGGGAGATCTATGCTTGGCATACAGGGCATTCTCAGACCCCACTCTCATGGACCTCCTGCATATAAACAAAACAAACAGTACCAGAATTACACATTCTAAAAATGTAAACCTTGCCTTTGATATAAATAGGACCTGCTGGAGAAATAGGTATGTATCACAGAGATGTCCCCATCTATGGAACACGCTCCCCATCCATGTGAAGCAGAGTTCCTCCCTAATACAATTCAAGTGCAACTTGGACAATTGGATCGGAAACTGGAAATTCATCCCTGGTTTGGCAGCTATGTCTCTGATGCAAACAGGTAACCTGTAAATGGTTCATCTCCCAGGCCCATGCTTACACTTATCAAGGGTATCAGAACTCGTCAGATATTTGGGATGCATGGTTAGTCTTAAAAAAGGCCCTTGTGTTCATTAGTCTAGTAAACACCTATGAACCTAAGATGTAAATGAAGGAGACACATTCTCAGATCACCTTGACAGAGTAACCTTAGAGACATTTATCCTAATTTGTTAGGTGCAAAGGAAATAAACAGTTGGGAATCCTTCCTAAAAGATTTATTTCATAAAGGTAAAAGTGAAAATGTATATGCATTCCTAGTGTATGCAGAATATACTCTCCCTTGTTACGGTGATTGGGAAAGAAAACTAAAAAATTAGTGGGTTGTGATATGGTTGATTCAGAAACTACTTTTGAAAGGAAGGCTAGATTAGTTCTGAGTTAGACCCTTTGTGGAACACCAAGTAAGGGACTGATGATGAAGCTCCAAGATTCTTCTAGCAGAAGTGATAGCTACCAAAAAGATAGTTTTCCAAGAAAGGAATTTCAGTGAGGCAGTAGGGGCTGGCTCAAAAGTAGGTTTAGCCAATGCCTCCAAGACAAGATTTAAATCTCAAGGGGAACCAGTTCTTTGACAGGAGGTCTGTGCAGAAAGATTCCTCTGAGGAAGGCTTTACATAACTTATGAGGAGTGACTGATTTTTCCTGGAAACCAGCATGAAAGCTAGAGATTGTAGCTAGCTGCGCTTCAGCTGCTCAGAAACAAGAGCTGGAATTTAACACGTGTGCAAGGAAGTGGAATACGTCAGAAACCGGGGCTGAGAAAAGGTGGGTGTTTTGTGAGGTGCCCATAGGACAAATCTCTTCTATTTGTTATGCAAAGTCTTGTGAGTAAATTCTTTCTGGGAGGGAGTTAAAATCCTGTCTACTTCCAAAGAAAGGAACTTGTTTTGGCCATTACTGGAACTGGAGAATCCAAGCTGTTAGTTTCAAATTGTAAAATTTCAGGTGAGGCTTCCTGGAAGGGTGTGTGATAACACCTTATACCAGATCAAGAATCGAGGAAGGTTCCCTGAGATGAGACCTGAAAAGGGGGAACCAAATCTGTCTAGGCCAAAAAGGGACTATGAGCATAACAGTGGCCTTGAACTTTATTGCATTCTGTATAAATCTGGGAATCATGGATAGATGAAAGTAGGTATAGAGAAGCAGGGGAGGCTATTTCTGGGATAGAGTATCCCTTATACAAGTATCTCTGAGAAAGGATCATAGCTAAGTAGCTGCTGTACTTGATATTATAAGGGGAGACAAACAGATCACTGCTGAGAATGCCCCACAGATTGAAGATTTTGTTGGCTATCACTGGGTTGAGGGATCACTTGTGAGGCATGAGAATGGAACTGCTGAGCCTGTCCACTAGGCAACTGAGAATTTCTGAGATAAATGCTGCCATAAGAAAGTGGTACAGGAAGATCTTGCACCCATAAAGATGAAAGTGAGCCACTAAGTCATGCACTTGGTAAACACCCTGGGGCTGTGGTGAGACCAAAGGGCAAGACTCAGAACTGATAATGGGTGGGTCCTATCTGGAAGTCAAGAAACCTCCTCATTTCTTTCAAAATCCTGATGTGAAGGTAAGCATCATGAAGGTCCAACAAGCACAGTCAATCATATGCCCAGAAACAGGGCAGAATTGATTGCTCCATGACCATTCTGAACTGTGTTTTCTGGCATAATTGTTTAGAATGCTGAGATTCAGTATGGGCTTGAGTTCCTGATTTTAATTTGTATTCAGAAATAACTATGAATAAATCCCTGACCCTCTCTGGTGTGATGGGACCTCCTGGATGGCTCCTTTGTAGAGAAGCAAAGCAGTATCTCTTTCCACCGCCTTGGCCTGACTGAGTGGAACATGCAGCAGTGGCTGTTTGGGCTTTGGGGGACTTAGTAAAAAATGGTACTGAAAAGCCTCTGGATATTATCCCTGTGACCCATTTGTCCTGTGAGATGGCCTGACATGTCACTGAGTAGAGGGAGAGATGACCATTAACTGCCTCCAGTGGGGAGCAGTAGAGCAGCCCTTTAGAGATGCTGTGGTCACTTGTTAAAAAAGTGGCCATAATATCCCTGATTTTCCAGAGCCCCATAGCCTCTGAGCCTGGATACATTGAAGGGGATACCCCTGCCACAACTGCCCCTGTTAGAAGATCAATTGAACTGTTGATGTCTAGTCTTCCTAAGCAAGAATGAACAAGGTCAATTTTTGTAGTTGTTACAGGATCTCTTGGGAACCTTGAACTTGACTCCGACAGCAGAAAGAGCCATTCTGTAATATTTGTGCTATTGCATCTGTTCTAACACTGACTCACCAAACAAGGAATATTGTCAAAGGAGGCATTGGTGAAAGATGATTTAAAGTTGCCTAGAAAGTTGTAAATGCATAGCCATGCCTGGCTCCTCTGCATGAAGAGGATGGTGCATAAGATGCATGAAGCGGTTGGTAATGCTAGACAGTCATCAAGGTTGTCTCCAGTTGTTTCTGACACCAGAGGAGCTTTCAGGGTATCTGTCTCTGTAGACTCTTTATTGGAGTTTGAATACAAGCTGTATCATTGCACAGCTCTTTGTTGGTAGGTCCTGTGACAATGATGGAGTCTACTTCTAGGGACTTTGCCCACCACTGTTTGTCCTGGGGGGGGGGGGTTTATTGGGTTTTCTTGGGACTCCTTCACAGTTATCAAGGTTGCTGCCATGACCTTCTAACTGCTAAGTCAATTAACCTATCAGCTGGAGGCACTTCTCAGGAAGTAAATGGGGCTGAACCATATGCTTCAAAAAGTACTGCCTCATCTTGACAGGGAGAGTCAACACACCAAGATCCCCTCTGCCACATGAGGTCTAAAATCCTCATAAATGAAGTATCTTTAGGAGGAGATGAGGGGGTCCCTCTCTGTCCTCTGAGTTGGTATTTGATGTCAGAGACTCCAGTGGGGAGTCAATGTCTTTTCTTTTGCAAGACTTTTTTTTGTATATTGGAGAGGTGTCACCTGACTCCTTAGAGGACTTGGCTTGCTTTTCAGTAGAAGTTTTGAAGATCACAGGTTGAATCTGACCCAAGAACATCAGAAGGGAGAAAGGCAAATTGAGAGAGAGTCATAAGGAAGACACTGCACTGAGGAGACCTAAACTTACCATTTATATCCTTGGAAATGTATGATCCTCCCTAATATCTGAAAGGCATTTTCAACCTTCATCAGATCTGAGGACATTGCCCCAGCTACCATATACATTCATCCTTTTAGAGAAATGACTGGATCAGAAGATGGAACCCCAGAAGTTGAGAATGTGGAGGCTCTCAGGAAGGGGACTGGAATCAATGACTCAAAGGTCGAGGTCTCCAGAACTATCAACAGAGCCACACACAACAATCCTTAGACAGTGCCAAACCCCAAACTACAAGTCTGCATCGGCCCCCAATAATTTGGGGTGGAATGTGTCAGATCCATAAACCCTGGAGTTGTCACTAAATGGGATGTCTGCATAGAGGCAGCAGGTCCCAGGTAAGCAGGTCAGCTCTGACACTGCCAGAGCTGAGAAGAAGACAATGGAAGCAGCTAATGAGAGACATCTGAGCAGATCCAATTGCCTTCAGAGCTGAAGGAGATGGAATGACTCCCATCTCAATCTCTGTCTTCAGGATGTTCCACATCAGATTATCCAAATCTGCTTCTGATGTACTTTTGTATGACCTAAAAGGATTTTGTAGACATCACTGTGGATTGTTGAGACTGAAAGCAATATTCTGCTTTTTCTGAAGACCCCAGCTTATTTGGAGAATCCTGCACCAAAACTGAATACAATTGTTCTGGATCTAGGGTGGAGTGTAAGTAGGGTTATTCACAATTGGTAAGTCGCACCTTGGGGCCTTCAGCATAAAGTATGAACCTGGAGAATAAGAACACTTTTTTTTTCCTAGATATTGATTCTTTAGGCTTGGAGCTTTTCTCTGTTAATTTTTTGGACCTTGGTGAATCTAGGTCCGGTGCTATAGTCCCTTCAAAATTAGCTTATTTCATCTATCAGTCAGGGATCTGGAACAAATGTTGCAATCAATGGATCATGTAGTACCCTCTGGCAAACCACACAAATATGGGTGTGTTGGGGGAGTTCCTTTGACCACAAAGAGCACTTTTTAAGAATTATGCTCCTTGCCTTATCCATTAAATCAAACAATACAGCAAATTTCAACAAACCATACATTTAAACTGCAGAAAATAGCTATATCTATCACACTCTATCACACTATAATTACTCAGTTATTAAAATAACAATTTGCAAAACTATTTGACTACTTCAAGAATTTATTCAGCTGTTCAAACTATTTAAACTACTTAAAGGTATCCAACTAAGAAACATTTATACAGATGAAAGATTCACTCTGAAGAGCTTGACATCTGGAAAAGGTCAAGAGAAAGGCAAAAGGGGGATAAACCATACATAATATATATTCAACTATTAACAAGAAATCTTATCTATATAAGAAGACAACATTGTAAAGTAATAGGCTAAAAGAAAAAGCGACAAAAATAATCAATGAGGCGTAGCACTTGACTAGAGAAGTGGAGATCAGTATCTTATCACTGGCAGCAATTGAAATCTGAGGTAGCTAAGGGAACCAGTGCATTATTGGAGGGGGACTTAAAAGGGCTTGAGGCTGGATTATTAATGCTACCAAGCTGGATTTGACAAGTTGCTTGAAGTCCCACAGGTTGGACTGGGTGGACTAAATGAATAGGATCTTTTGTGAATGGAGTGGCAACACATCACAGTACACAAATGCACTTAAATAGCAGTCATACCTGTATGCAGTTTGTAGAATGCAACTCCAGCTATGGTGCAGATCTATGGTATAGAAGGAAACCAGAGGACCAGTTGAAAACCATGGGGACAGAGAGAGACTGGGCAGACTCTGTAAATAAGGCACCTCATCTGAGATCTGAACCACTTTGACATTCTAAAATCCCTTCATAATAAATACTAAACAGTACTAAAAAGCAACTCAGCTGCTTAGATATTCAGCCACATGACACAGTCTCAGCCTTGACCAATCCTTCCTTGACTGTACATTACCGTCTTCTAGTGTGGAAGTTCAGATTAACTTTGGATTTTTCATTCTTCATTGGACTTGACCCTAAACTGTTCTGAAACTGCTTGAGTAAAGCACTTCAATGTGTGTGGTTCGGCAATCTAATCTCAAATGAGACTATCAGGAAGGCTACATCCAAAGAATCAGGGATCATAGATCTTACCCTCTTGCTATTGATCTAGACTACATTTCAAGTTCTTTGGGGTAGGAGCATTCTTGACTGCAGGTGGAAGCTTGCTCCACCAATGAGAAGATCCCATTTACTAGTCTCAATAACTTTTTAGTCTTTGCCAGATGAGAACTATTTATAATTGGCACTTGATTAATAAAGTAAATGCCGAAGACAGCACTGAATGCAAAATAATACAAACATCACTATTATCCTACCTCTAAACAATTTACAGTTAATAGTGAAGAACTGTCATCTAGCTAGCCTCTCCTTATATGACCTGACCTTAATATTAATTTTTTTTTTGTGTATACAACTTTTGACTATACACTAATTTCCTAATATGCCCAACACTGCAAGAACAAAATTAACACAGTCAATATATGGTAGAATAAAAGTCTTGCACAGGCATATCATACTGCTAGGGTACTTGAAGTGATTTTCTGTAAAATACCTTTCATGGCTAGAAAGCATCTCCTGATAATACTAGTGACATTATTGGCAAACCCAAAATCAAGTTCAACCAAAACACCCAGGTCATGTGTTAAAGAGCAAGTGGGGATAATTTAATCATTTATTGAATATGAATATTCAATATTGTCAAAACTAAAACATAACATAGTACATTTTAAATATTAAACAATATATCATTAGACATAGCCCACAAATTCAAGAAATCCTAATGATGTCTTAATTTTTAGGGCATCATAAGTCAGTGATCACACCTCCGACCTCTTAATCATATAAAACATTCTGGCCTATATATTGAGAGGAGAAGGCAAAGCAGACATGGATATATTAGATAAAAGGAATCCAGGAAATGGGCCAAGGATACTCCCTTTGTTGATCACTTTAGCTGATAAAATGAGTCTTCTAATCTTGCTTTACATTTTGGTACAATACCCATGTTTGGCTTCGGCTTGTGATATATGTTTCCTAATATGCAGGGTCAGAGGTTTATTTGCAATAGGTTTGTTGGTAACTCAATTGAAAACTTTGGCTAAAACTAAGTAAACTGCATCCACAAAATCCCAGAAATCAATTGCATCCATGTCCCCTCCCCCAGAGATGGTAGAGTAAACCTAATGTACTTCTTTCAAACCACTTAATGATTGTTGATATTAAGCTACTAGGTCTAATGTGATCACAGGTTTTTGTTTTAACCTACTTAGGAATAGGGCTCAGAGTTGCCTCCCTCCAGGTAAGTGAAACAAATCCTGGAGACAAACTCATATTAAATAAACAAGATTCGGCAGAATGGCTTTAAGTGTTTTAGTAACAAAATAATATTTTAGGCTAGCAGATATATTAATATTAATCATGATAAACACATTAGCTATGCTAGTTTCTGTTATATTAAGACAATAGCCAGAAGCAGCATTAGAGGAGGCACATGCCCCACCCACTATGACAGTGTATGGTCATCTGAATGCTCCAGTCCCTAAAATGGAATATTTAAATCTCTCAGCTGTTGCATGCAAGCACTTTCAGATAAAATGCACATGGTTCAAGCTCATATGTACATCTATGTCATAGGGGGTCTACTTCTAAATCTCAAGATACTAAAGGACCAACTTTCAGTATCACATGATCTAAATACCGAGCACCCTCTACAACAAATTATTACAAAACCAAATGTCACTGTACCGAAAATTCAAAATATCGAATTTTCAGCAAGTGACATTCAGTTCTGTAATATAACCTCCACCATATCGCAAACACCACCTCCCCCAAACCTTTACTAAAACACCAAACACACACACACCTACAAAACCTATGCATAAGCCCCCCTGTACCCCCACTATTTACATATACCAACTCTGAGGTTGCACTACTATGGAAGACACAAAAAACCTACCACTAAGCACCCTACACTTACTTCCCACACCATCACACACTCGTGCGAAAAACACACACACTACACATTTAAAAAACACACCGTCTTCAGTAACACATACACTCACCCATCTAACCCAACTAACTCCCAAAACTTCCCACAACACTACAAAACAAAAACCCTACCCAAAACCCTTAAACACTAACAACTTACCTGAATCTCCATATACAGCCACACATCATCTGCCAGATCTCACTCCCAAACCACAATGCACTGCAAACGCAAACCATAACACACCACCCCAACAGCATATTCGGTAATGTGACGCTCAATAAAGTGCAGTTTCATTTGACTGCACTTTTGATATTTTAGTCTCAAGATACTGAAAGTCGATCTTTCAGTATTTCAAGATTTGGAATGGATCTCATCACAGGACAAAATGGAAGGGCCTTTTGAAGGGACTCCAATGTCTTTGATGTAGCAGCATGGGCAGGCCTTTTGAGTTTCTATGCAAAAGTTCAGGAGATGTCTTTAAAGGAAGTAAGAGCATTTTGCCTTGTAAAATGTTGGGACGTGTGTGTGTGTGTTTCCATAAATAATCTTTTAGATAGGGTAACACAGAATGAGACAGAATCAAATCCTATACCCCTGAAGCAGCTCATTAAGAGTTGAGAGTTCTAATTCTATACCATCAGTTAGACTTCCTTAACTTTCCTTTTGGTAAATCAGATCAGTCATTAGTGTTTCATAGCTCTTATTGTTCAGAAAATGCATGCCCATACAACATCTGTTGTAGTTCTATTAACATTTAAAGCAAATTAGATTTGTCTGGCACTAAAGGCTGGGTTGTTAATGAAATGCTTCCTGTAGTCAAAATTACAGGGTTTGAATCTTCCCACCTCTACATGCCTATGGTGTGACTATGAGCAAGACAGTACTCCTAGTTCACCCCTGAAAACTAATACTTTCTCCAGTGGACTTAGTTAACTAGTTAACCCAAAGATATAAGATAGTATTTAAAACATGTCCCTTTTGGGCCCTCTCCCAATTATTTTTGGCTTTGTCCATTATTCTTGAGCAAAGAAACTGCAGGATATTTTGATCTGTTCCCGGCAACATTTTTGGCTTCTGGCAAGTTGTTGCACATCACAGTCATCTAATAATGACAGCCTGTGATTTCAGATTTCGAATCCTTCAGAAATGCTTGATAATGCAAAGTTTATTGTCCTACCAACTTTAAGTATATAAGAGAAATATTAAGAAGCTGTTCCTGAATTTGTTCCTTGTTTATGATTCCTGAGCAAAGAAGTTGAAAGGGCAGAGGAGTGTTGCACTATATTTTTTGACATCAGTGAACTGAGATATATTTCTGGGATATTTCTTATGAATTTATTCATTCACTTCATATCAAGCAAATATCTGAGGTGTACAGTCAATTGATACACATGGGATTTTTGTTTACTTACACGTGTGTGTGTGTGTGTGTGTGTGTGTGTGTGTGTGTGTGTGTGTGTGTGTGTGTGTGTGTGTGTGTGTGTGTGTCATACCTCTCAACATGGAAACATCAAAAATCTGGACAAAGGCCCATGAAAAATAGGTACAAATCTGTATGCTGATTAGCATAAACTTTACATACATAATGATGTAGCCCCACCCACTCCAATGGAATTGTGGGATATCAACTTTCAAACACAAACTGAAGAACAGACAACCAAAATATGGCCTCAGACCCTGTAGTAAATGGTAACCATTTTTTTCTTTAAATTTGTAGCAATGATGTTCACTGGGAAGGACGAAGATGATGAGCCTTAGGATTTTGTTTTTGTTGACTTGCAGTATGTGGGATTTATGGTAAAAGTAGGATATTTAATGGTAGGCAATATTCTAATCTTAGCAAAATAATATTATAGTTTGTTAGGACCTCCAAAAGTCATTCTCCATGGCCTAATGATCAGTGGCATAGCCCTTTGAGTTTGCCACCCTTCCCCACTCACAAAATCATGGTCGAATGGGGCCTCCCCATACACAGCCCTCCCCCCTGTAGCCATTCCAATGTCCCATTACTTGGCTATTTCACTCCATTTACCATAAACACTGTAATGTGCATATTGCTTTACATCTACAATGATTTAGATTTCATTTAAAAGTTTTATTTTACATTTTACAGCACAAACAGACATCTGCTAAACAAAGCAATGCAGTCTCACAATGAAAATAGACTTAGTATTAAAACTTCTCTGCCCTTGAAACTCACATTCATTAAAACAGCACTGAAAGCCACATTCAAAGAAAATGCATCCGGCCAGTGGCAGATAAAGATTACCTTTGAGCTGTTTGTCAAATCATAGGCCCCTTGCACACGAAACATACATGTTTTTTGATACACCTTCCTCAGTCTATTAAATTATATTCCTTGTGTAATACAGCACCGTTAGAGGGAGTTTTAAATTTATTGTTTTGAACATTTTTCCAGTAAACAATGAAACTAAATCCATGAACCAATAATGACAAAACTGCCCCATTCAGAACATTTCCTTCATAAAAGTCTACTCAAACTTCTACAATCCACCAGTATCAGTAAATATGCACAATCTCTGCAGAAGTAAAAGTTATCTAAATAATTCCAGATTAAAGAGATCTGTAACTAATGAAGAGGTTGCTGCTAGCAAACAACTTTATATTTCATTGTTTCATCTACAAATAATGTGCCTGTTGCTCTTGAGGAATAAATAATAAATTGCCTATGTTACATTAAAAAATGATAAGCTAGTAATACTGCAATAGGGAATGGATGACAAATTGATAAGTTCACAGTTACTAGTTATCGCTGCCAAAGAGGAAATTCTCAGGACTGCAGCATCCACCCCCTTTAAAAATGCAACACAGTACAGTATCAGCAATGCATCTACATACTGTGGAAGTAGAACCCACAGCCTTCTGCATCAAAAGCAAGTATTCTACCTGTTATGCTAATAACAATGCAAACAAACTTGGCATAAGCAGCACTAAACTTCTCTTCCCCTGAAGCTCTCAGCTCCTTCTAAAACCCACTCGACACTCAACTGTATCTCTTAAATTTGCAGCACAAGAAATCTGGAAAAAGCCAAAATTTATTGGGGGGGTGGGACAAAAACCAGGGACACATTTTAAACATCGCTTGTATAATCTTGGAAAGTTGCTAGAATAAAATGTTGTGTTACCACCATGCGTTTTCTGATACAAAGAATGAAACTTAAACGGCTATCATTTAGTGAATTCAGTTCTCAATATAGCTCTCAACCTCTTAGCAGAAAAAGCCTGGACAAAACCAATAATGGGGGAATAGAGCCTCAAAAATAGGGAGAATTTTCAAATATTGATCTTATAAACTTAGAAAATTGCTAGAATAAAAGGTTTTGTTTTACCATGTATTTTTCTGAAGAATATGAATTCTGAAATTTAAAATTATTTTGTGAATTCAGTCCTCACTGATTTACCACAAAAATCCAGAAAACCACAGATTTTGAGTAACAGAACAAAAATATGAGGGAAAAATCTGGACAGTTAGCACAAGTGGTGGTGGTTAGAGAAGTCAGGCTCTTACTACTAGTAACCAAGGTACAGGGTTTGATTCTGCATAACTCTAGCCACCAGGTATATTTAACTGGGGCATTTTACAATATGCAGTCATGGAAGAAACCACCACTAAACTCTTCACTTGCCAGCTTCTGATAGGTTGTTTATGGAGCTGACAACATCATGCACACCTCTGCACATGTTAGCCGGAAGAAAAAAAAAAACCTGGGAAATTCAGAAATTAAGGGGTGCCAGTCGGGAATCATGGCACACTATTTTTTGAATCTCAAAACTGGTAAAAACTTGAGAAATTTGGTACGGTTGAGAGGCATGTGTGTGTGTGTGTGTGTGTGTGTGTGTGTGTGTGTGTGTGTGTGTGTGTGTGTGTGTGGGAGAGAGAGGGGTCAAAAATCAAAGTATTAGCAATATAGTGGATAGAATAAAGTAATAATAACTCAGATGGGGAGAAAGGCTAAAGTTGTTTGTCATTGAGAATTTGTAAACAGAGATATTAAGAGAGAATATGAGAATAATTTACTTATTTTTTTGTGTCTGTTTGGGGGGTGGGTCCTGCACTTTTTCAACTTACTCTCAAATTTCTAATGTTTGAAGAGCTAGGCATGTGATAAAGCACAATATACTAAACTACTGTATAACTTTTCTGAATTATAAATAGTATAAAAGGAAAATTTTAGTTTGAAACCAAGTGATTGTACTGGTAAGCAAAAGACTGGAAAGGACCAATTCTTTGAAGGCCAATGCCTACTAAATCTGGGAGGCTGTACTTGCAGGAAATCTTTAACAGTTTGCATAGATTTAGCTTTCTCCTCCATCTTTTTGAAGACTTATTTTGCTTTGTTGCCAAACAGGCGGTCTTGGTTTAAGGAAGCATCCAGCAATTTAGCTTTAACATGATCTGGCAAGTTTTGCTCCTTAAGCCAAGCATGCCTTCTAAGTACACATCCAGTGACAGCAGCCCTGCAAGATTCTTCTAAAGAGTCAAAACCACATTGCAAAGTATGTTTACCAACTTGTTCTGCAGAATGCATTAAATCCTGTAATTCTTTGTGTTCAGCACAGTCAGGAATCAACATAATTTTCTGTTTAAGTAGTCCCATAATATGCTGCTGGTACTTTAACATATGAAACTGGCAATTTAAAGCCCTAATGGCCAAAGAAGCAGAAGTATATTCCTTCTTACCCCATCTGCCCAAAGCTCTAGAATCTCTATCAGAAGGGGTAGGGTTTTTGGCAGCAGTAGCCTTAATGCCCTTAGGTACTTGGGAAATGGTCTCTGGATCTGCAGTAGGATTCTTGAAGAGGAACTTGTGAGATTCAGATACTCTGTAATACCTGTCAGGTTTTCTGGGAGCTGGAGGTAAAGTGTCAGGGGAAAGGCTAGATTCCAAGAAAGCATCATCTACAATGTCCAGAACAGGAGGGATAGCTAAAGGCCTGTGTTGAGGGAGGAGTAAGAATTCCCTAAGCCTCTTTTTGGAGTCAGAGTAATCCTGGGTTTCCCAGCAGAAATGCTCCTTAAGAATGTGCAAGGTTTCAACAAAAGAAAAATATTCTGGAGGGGAAGTAGTGAGAATGGAATCCTCTGCATCAGAATCCTCAAAGGTAGATATGGGCAAATCCTGGTAATCAGAAGAAACACAAATATCAGATTCCTGATCAGAAGAATCAGAAGGAAAATCCATTCTAGGTCTCTTAGAGGGGGAAGGCTGGCTTCCCCTAATTAGGGAAATAAGGTTTTCAGCCATTCTAAGCATTTGTTTTTTAGGCATATGGGCCTGAGCATACGGTTTGGATGTTGGTTTTATAGGTGTGGGATGAGTTTTAGGCCTGGATGAAGAAGACTGCGTCAGTTTAAAATACAAGTCTATAGGCCTGAATACACCCTCAGAAGCCGGTGCCTGCACAGCGGCTCTGGACCCATCCAAGGTAGAGACATCTGCAGGTTCCATAGTCGAAGAAGCATCTCGCGGCATACCAGACTCTGAAAGGGTCTCAGTAGAGGCCTGCGAATCTGAGGTAGTGGGTATCATGGGCTGCAAAAGCACCTCACTGAGTACCAGTGGACTGGTGACTAGCTTAACGGAAGCATCATCGGCAGTTTTGTACCTATGCGGTCTGTCTCTGCCTTTATCCTTATGTTTTTTAGGAATATCAGTGGTCGGATGGCTTACTGAAGCCATTTCTGGATAGTTATACAGAGTACCAAAATAATTTGCTGCAAATATAGCCCGACGATGAATAGTTCAGGGGTTAAACAAGGCACAAAACTGACAGAGAAGAATGTCATGGTCTGGGCCTAAGCAAGGAATGCAGTACGAATGAAAATCTTTATGAGGACTTTCCACAGGTAAGACAATTGTTAACTTTTCCAAAAACAAAGTCTGGAAGGAGAATCGAATGAAACGCTGGAGTATGAAGAAATAGCATAAAAAACCCTTTATTTCCGCTTTCGTCAACAGACTTCATCAGAATGCCATAGACTTAAAAAACAGCTGTTATATACTCTATTACATAAACAATAAAACAATTAATCAATCAATTAATTAACCTATCAAAACAAGTCTAAACCAGTAAAAAACTGTTAAAAATAAGTTTTAGATGAATTTAACATCAGTTAAATAAGGAAGACAAACCTGTTAATTCTTTGTCAATACTTAATCGAGACCCTTTCAAAAAACATTTGATATTGATGGTCTCGTTTAAGCCAGGGGGCTTGTCAGCTTTTAATCTGACCTGCCAAAGTGTTTCCCTTTGTTCTACATAGTTTTTGTAATCACCACCCCTTAAGTCAGATTTAACAACCTCCACTACTGAAAATACAAATTTCTTAAAGTTATTACAAATAACAGAGTGTCTAAATAAGACGCTATTAACATCTTTTGTCTTAATATTATAAATGTGCTCGCGAATACGGACATTAAGACTACGGGTGGTCATACCAACATAAAACCCGGAACAGGAACTACACATGGCAATATATACTACCCCCTCAGTACGAAAGTTAACATATTCAGGCACCAAAAAAGTCCGATCAATAGTGTCTATAACAACAATGGGACCTTTAGCAATATATCTGCACATATTACAATTATTGCAGGCAAACATACCTTTGGCCTCAATTTTACTGTTTTTCAATGAACATTTATCAATTTCAAGAGCTTTTTTAATATTGTATACATTCCTATACACAAAATTAGGTTTGTTGCCTAAAACTCGAAAAATATCAGAATTTCCTTCAATAATTTTCCAGTTGTTCAATAAAATTCTTTTAATATGATCCCCATCTATACTCATTTCTAAAGAACAAACTAAATTATCACATTTCCCATACTTGACATTTTTCTTACAGGGCAAATTTTGAAAACCAGAATTTGGAATATTTAATAAAGCTGGATAATACAGCTGACGTTTACTCAACACTTCACTTACAGTGTTGTCCAGTAATTCTGGCGGATAACCTCTCTGAAGGAACAGATTTTTAATAAACTCTATCTCCAAAACAAGATCCCTTTCATCTGAGGTCATCCGACAGGCCCTAATAACCTGTCCTTTAGGAATGTTGCGTATCATATGTTTGGGATGTGCACTTGAATAATGGACATAACTGTTCGTAAATGTCTTTTTCCGATATATTTTACTTTTGAATTTCCCATCCAAAAAGTTCCACAAAACACAAACATCCAAAAAATTAATCCTAAAACCAACATCACCTAAAGTGAATTTCAAAAAACAATTCAACATGTTGATTTCGAGAAGAAACTGATCAACAGTTGTTTTGTTCCCTTCAATAATAAAAATCAAAACATCAACAAATCTCTGATAAAATAAAATATTAAATTTGTGTTTTAAAGGCATTAAAAAAGTAAATTCCCACCAGATCATAACTATATTGGCATAAGAGGGTGCAGCGGGGGACCCCATAGCTACACCTCTCTTTTGCCGGTAAAATTTATCTTTAAAAATAAAATAATTGTTTTGTAATATGATCTCAATGAACCTACAAATAGTAGAAATTTGTCCAACTGAATGTTGCCCATTTTGTGTTAATACAATACGAACAGCTTCAACCCCCTCGTCATGTGGAATACATGTAAACAAAGAAGTTACATCTAAAGTGAAAAGCAAGTGTTTGTTCGGATCGAAAATTGCCCTAGCAGCAAACAAATTCAATTTTGTTAAAAAATGCCAGGAATCTTGCAAAAAGCTTTCCTGTTGCGAGATTATGGGACCAAGGGTGGCATCAATAATTAAGGAGATTCCTTCTGTGACAGAGTTCGGTGCTGACACTATTGGCCTAAAAGGAGGCTCAAATGTGTTCTTATGTGTTTTCGGAATCCCAAATAGGATCCCGATCCTAGGATTTTTTATGACACAGAACTCGTAAACGTCAAAGTCGATCTCATTAGACATTAAGGCTTCATAAAGAAAAGAGTGAATTAAACGTTGTTTCCTCTTGATGTCATAGAGGGTGATGACCTCATATTCTTCCTCATTTTCTAATAGTTGTAACATTTTTAAACAATATGCATCCTGCTTCATTATAACTATATTGCCACCCTTGTCACTTTTCATAAATCTAATGTAATCTAATTGTTAACTTTTATTGACATCGGTTAAGAGCAAGAAAAAGGATCCTCAATGGGGTACTTAGCTTTTTTGAAGACTTCGGTTCTGAAACTCGAAAACGAAAATTTCAGGAGTCAGCTGACCGGCACTTGCGAACTGCTTCTGCTTCGGGCACTCCATGGCAAGAAAGGTTGATGTAATGGCATCGGCTACATGTTTTATACCCCTTACGACCTGACGCCATGGAAGAAGAGACAGCATCCGATGCAGGAATCCAAGACTCTGGTATTCAAGCCAGCTGAGGGCTACCTGCAGGCAGATAACCCAAATATGATGATTGCAACAGTGAAACACGAAGAACATCTGCCTGGGAATGAAGAAGCATCAGGGTAAAAATTTAAGGAAATTGTAGTTTTAATCATCTCAGTCAATAAAACTGCAGATTCTTAAAGTCTTTTGCTGAGACTTGCTCACACATGCTTACAGCATTCAAAAAATCATACCTGTATAATTTAAAATCCCACACATCCAAAATAGTATTTAAATCCTAAGATGAGTTATTGTGACCAGACATTCTCTTTTGAAGGCTACCCATACCTATTTATCATCCACATTTTTTGCAGAATGTCCCTAATTTTGCTTCAAATGTTTGTTCAGTCCTCATATCATTTTTAGATTTTCTGCTAAATCATTCATAATTTATAGTCAGTTATTAGAGTTTTATACTTCCTATTCAAAAAAAATGCACATTGATGCAAAATATGTCTATTAACTTTTTAAGCAAATTAAATGAAAAGTGGGCACCCCATTTAATGTGCCCCAGCCAATGCAATCCCTAGGCAGCTACCTAGGTCACCTATTCCTGGGTCCAGCTCTGAATTACAGTAATATTTTTTTTTCCTGATTTTATCACCCACCAACATTATTTTTGGCTTTATCTCAAACTCTTGACCAAATAAGTTGCGTCGAACTGGGCTACCTCCCCAAAATACTCAGATCTAAATACTTTATATTGATGTATTCCAGCAAACCAGAAATGGAATATTAGGTGGTTCATGATGATGTATTTTTATGGTACAGAGTTTGTCTTTATCAATCAGGTTTTCCTTAGAGGTTTATGGAAACTTTCATTTGCAGTATCAGAAGCTCAACAGATATCGCACTTGCCTTTGGTGCAGAGGGCTGTGGGTTCTAGTCTCATGCCAGGTACTTGGATTAATTTTCCAATGCTGTCACTGCGGTGCAGTATAAATGGGGTGCTGTACTCCTGGGTGTGCTGTCCTTCAGATGAGATGTTAAACCAAAGCCCTGTGTTGGTAGTAGATCAAATGTAAAAGATCCCATGGTACTTATCAAAAACAGTAGACAAAGTTCCCCAATGTGCTGGCCAAATTTCCTCTAGTCAGTAGGAATACCATTTTGTGTCTCCTATGAAAAGGACTAACTCAGTCACCAAAATGTATAAATAAATAAATTATAGTTGCTACTATATCTCAGTTATAATTATATCTTTGTACTCTAAAGTAATGCATCCAAATCATTAAGTGGTAATGGTTAGCACATATCAATGGGTCTGCAACTGTAAAGTGATCTTGGAGCTTGTTTTTCCATAGAATCCACTTCAACATCCCTTTATACAAGTCATGACAGACAAAGAAATCATTTTTTAACTCCTACGTAAATAAAAGGGCAAGTAGTATACTTTTTTCTAAGTTGTGAACATTGCCATGATTTATAAGATTATGGCATTTACTGTTTTTCATAGGTAAATGGTCCTTCATTTTTAAATGTGGCTTATGAGTGAGTTGTTACCCTGTATTATGTGCTCTACGTGTACTATGCATGTTTATTAGCATTGTATTTTGGTGTTTTTTTTTCTCCTTCATATGTCCTACATACATCGCCAGCTAGTTACTATGCCGCTGTTATGCCCTGGCAAAAAAGGAACCTGGAGCTACCACTGAGAGCAGTCAGATCCAGACTGTGCATTATTAAAATCAGACACATTCCTTTAACAATAGTCTTTGCGAAAGTGGTCACTCAAAACCTCCACTATTCACCTGAGTTCAGCAATAATACCCTTCTCAGTATTTAATGAGAAATGTATACAGACTGCTCCAGATATTTCTTGCCAGTATTTAAAGTTGGCTTCTTCTATTGTCCTTGATAAAGCCTGTATGTTTGTGCTCATGTCATTTTGACCATCTGAATTTCCCCTTCTTTGTTAAGTGTAGTTGAATAGTTTTCATACAACTTTCAGTGATGATACTTCTTACTGACTAGGTTATCCAAATACGTGTCCCACCATGCTGGGATTTTTTTGTTTATTTGTTTGTTTAGGATTATACCAATAACAACACATTTCTCTGTTTTGGAAATTCTGCTGTAAAAATTATCACAACATGTGCTAAGGCCTGATACGCAAAATCTTCTAATCAGTTCTACCCATTTAAGTAATTATATATTTTGCCATAATCGGCCTTGTTGAATTGTTTTTTTGACTTGGACTTATTAAAAAGTTCTGTCTTAGCTGATACTACTAATTCACATCTTATCTGATATTTATTTACTTACTTGGATTTTTTTTTAATTGAGGTAGATCACTGATCACAAAAGACCAATTTCAGTCACAACACAGAGAGAAGTAAATAAGGAAAGTAATAAAAACATGTTTCTACATTACAGTATGGTAAGGTAATTATGAGTGTTAAATACAGAAAGAAAGAAATTACTATCTATAATACAAGAGAAGAGCAGTCACACAAGTGTAGGACTATACAAAATGTTATGTATATATATCTATATATATATATATATATATATATATATATATATATATATATATATACGTACATAAATGTATGTGTGTGTGAGTGTGCATGCAGAATTAAGTACAGTAGGTTCTCTTGTTCGATTCTCGGCTGGAGTGCGGGGTGTGCATTCTGTGTGGAGTCTGCATGTCCTCCCCACGGTCAAGTGGCGTTCCGAAAGACATGCGTGAATGGGCATGCCTTCGTTGAAGGTTGGGCATCGAGCTGGCAACTCGGCACCATAAAAATCTACTGCCAATCATTAGCAAACCGGAGTTCCACTGTGGCGACCCCTAACCGGGAAAAGCCGAAAGACAAACAACAACAGATAGAGTGACTCTCAAATTTGCTGCTTTTACAAACTTGTCAAGAGGTAGACTGATGGAACAGAGAAAGATTCTGTTAGGTAACAAGTCCAAAGTGGTAGAACTTACATGAAATAATGTCGTGAAGATAATGTTTTAGTAGTTTATGGAATTTTGAGTAAGAAAATATGTGTTTGAAACTGCAGCAATAGATTACCATACTTTAGGCCCTTGTAAGGCAAAGCAAGGATCTGTGCATTGTCGTTCAGTTTTAAAAACCTGTAGGGCAGGACCAGGGTGGGATTGTTTACTGAGATTGTAGGAAGAAGGTTCTTCTTTATTTGTCTGACTGCCAGACAATAAACTGTATGGACATGTAGGAGTATGAAAATATAGGAGCATAAAAGCAGGTAAGATCTTTGGGAGCAACTGGGGGTTTTATCATATTGTACAATGGTGTTAGTCAGTTTAATTTCTCCAAGTCTTTTGGGTTTCTAATACGATGATGGGAATGGACCCCATTTCTATGTTAAAGTCTGTTTAAAGTTCATGAAATTAGTACTGCTTCATTCTTTGATGTTAACCAAAAGTGCTCTTTGTAATACCCACAATGTGCCCAGAACTATCTCCTTCTGCAATTCATACATGTATCAATAGGATATCTAAATACAACTGTAAATACTTTTTTTATGAGACATTTTGGTCTTACTACTATTGGGATCTGTCCGGGTATTTTTTTTTCCATATTGCCCTCATTTCTGCCTGCACGTCCTAGTATTTTATGACTGTGTCTCTCTCTACGTAAGACACCGTAGTCACTGGGTGTAGCGATTTCAATAATCAATACTACTTTTGTCTTCTTTTCATGGACTACTATATCTGGTTTTCTCGCATCTATTTTTTGAACTGTTGGTAATGGATGATTCCATGCAGGGCCGGATTTTCCTATAGGCTAACTAGGCTTCAGCCTAGGGCCTCAAGATCAAGAGGGGCCTGCATTCAAATTGTTAGCAAAATTAAAATTACACTATTCTAAAAACAGTGAACACCAAAACACTGAACCGAAAATAAGGAGAAATTCTACGCATATGACTAATAAACAAACATAAAAATGTATTGGTTAATCAACGCGTTCGGCTCATTGGGTCTGTTCGTTTGTATATACTAGATTGCACCAAAGTATAGTTCATATGTTCACTGATTGCCATGGAAAATATTGATGTGCCTTATGCTACAAAGCTCTGGTTTGTTCTTGCATAAATAAAGTGCAGATTGGTGTAGATTGGAACAGACACCCGACATTCGGTTATATTCGTGTTACTTCGATAATATGAAACACGTGTTAATGTTATTAGAAAAGATTCTTATTTTAGGATTGCGTACACGATCATTTCATTCTCGCCTTTTGAGTTCAGTAGGTTCAATACTTTAGTAAAGTGTTTATAGACTATTGAAAAATTTTTTTGTGACAATATCTTCATCTTATTTATGCACAATAATTAATAACTCAAATATTTTGTTCTAGATTCTAATCTAAGAATGAGTAAAAGATTTGAAAGTGGCACTTGCAAACACAAGAAAAAGAAGCTACAAGAGTATGAGGCAAAGAAGCTAACACCGATTACTGCTTACATGCATGTGCCAACTAGTACTATTCAATTGGAAGCAATGCAGCATGTTGTATGTGAGGACACGGCCGTTGCACCAACTCAAAGTGAAAATATGGAACTAATTCAAGAGCAACTTACAGAACACGAATATACAGACGAGCCACAAGAAAATAATACGAATATTCAGAATTTTTTTCAGACACCTAATGAGAAACACCATGTTCAAGATGTTGCAAATTTAGATAGTGATGTCAAATATATTTCTACTGTAACAGATATTGGCTTGTGGACAAATTTATCGCAAAATGATGTGTCATATTGGGTAGAGAAGGGCCCTTCTCAAGTTCAGTATCACTGTGGACCATTTTTAAATTCTAAGCGAGAATATAAGAATCAGTCCAGATTTTGTACAAAAGCAATTTTTTATTCAACAAAAGCCAATGGAGAAAAATATACCCTAGAATGGCTTGTGTACTCTCCCTCAAAAGGCCGCGTTTGTTGCTTTGTTTGTAAACTCTTTCCAAATATTGCATCTTCTGCAACAGCATTAACTTCTGAAGGGTTTAATGATTGGAAAAACCCTGCTATCATTCAAACTCATGAAAATTCGGAAAATCATAGGAATGTTATGTTAACGTACTTAACAAGAGCAAAAGGGAAAACTTTAACTTCAAAGCTAGAGGAAGAAATAAGAAAAGAGCAGCAATACTGGCGTTGCGTTACACAAAGAGTTTTCACTGTAATTTGCACTCTTGCAGAGCGAGGCTTACCATTTAGAGGAGACAATGAAAAGTTTGGAACTCCAAATAACGGCAATTACTTTGGTCTTCTAGAACTAGTAGCAAAATTCGATCCATTTTTAAGAGATCATATCGATCGATATGGAAATACTGGCTCAGGAAAACCTTCATATCTGTCTAAAACTATATGTGAGGAAATTATTCAACTTATGGCAAATAAAGTGAAAGACACAATTGTGGTGGAAGTGAAAAAGGCTGGCTATTTTAGCTTTTCAGTAGATTCCACTCCTGACATATCTCATACTGATCAGTTGACCTTAATTATTAGATATGTGTCACCTGAAGACGGTTTGCCAACTGAGAGATTTTTAACTTTCCTTGAGCTAAAAGATCACTCAGGGGAAAGCATAGCTGATTTAGTATTTAACTATATCACTAGTGAACTTGAAATTGATTTCAGAAAATGCTGAGGACAGTCTTATGATAATGCAGCCAATATGGCTGGTAGATACAATGGTATGCAGCAAAAAATTATCGAAAAAAACAAGTTTGCAAGATTTGTTCCATGCGCTGGTCACTCTTTAAATTTAGTAGGTCATTCAGCTGTTGATTGTTGCCTTGATGCTGTTAATTTTTTTGGTGTTGTGAACGAAGTTTATATCTTTTTTTCGTCTTCCACAAAAAGATGGGCAGTTCTGAAATCACATTTGAAACCTCATTCTAAAGTGCCTAAATATTTATCAGACACTAGGTGGGAGGCACATGCAAAAGCTACAGAAGCTATTTTAGAAAATTACAATATCATCACCGATGCACTCAATTATTTACATTCAGATAATAATACAAAAGGTGATACTAGATTGAGGGCCAACAATCTTTTAGAGAAGATGGAACAATTTGAATTTGTGTTTATGCTCCATTTCTGGAATCGAATACTGAGACATTTTTCAAAAGTAAATAAAATTCTTCAAAGCCCTAATATTTTACTGAGTAGTTGTGCAGATTGGTACAGGTCACTTTTGGATATTTTACGTGGAATTAGGGAAGATTTTGATGCCCTTGAGCAACAAGCAAAAAACACTTTGCCAAATACTGAATATAGAACTGCCAGAAGGATAATAAGAAGTAAAAGGCAAGGGAATTACGAAAATTCATCTGACCCTGATGCCTTAGACAAACTCTCTTCAAGAGATAAATTTAGGATTAAATCATTTATCCCTATATTAGATGCACTAGAATCAAATTTAGGAAGAAGAGCTTCTGTTTATGATGATGTAGTGAAAATATTTTCCTTTCTTGCCGATCTTACATTATCAAAGGTAGAACTTCAAAGAGGTGTTGAGCTGTTAATGCAAGAATACCCAGAAGATGTCAACCAAAATCTTACTGAAGAACTATTTCATTTCCACACATATGTGAGACAAATGCATAAGCCTTCAAAAAATTCCACATTGTCGCATACAGACTTGTGTCAAATAATATTCAAAGAAAATATTCAAGTGGTCTTCCCCAATGTGGAATCAATCTTATGGCTGTGTCTCAATTTAATAGTCACTAATTGTACTGGAGAAAGGTCATTTTCAAGACTTAAAAATATCAAAAATCAATTAAGAAGCACAATGACCCAGACGAGGTTGTCTTCATTGAGTATTTTGTGCATCGAAAATGAGACCTTCAGAAAAATAGATTTTGATGAACTTATAGAAGAATTCTGCGTGAAAAAGTTTAGAAAGAAATTCTTCTAATCTACTATTTCATTTTAAATGTATACTTGGATTGAATCAGTTCTTAAATAAAATAACTATTAACATAAAATTTAATATTTTTATTTCCTTTTTATTTCTTTTTTATTTCTTATTTTTATTTTCCATCTAGACATTTGTTGTATATATTACACATTATTTCTGGCCGTTTTCAGCTGTTGATGTCAATACAGTTCGAGCTGAACATGGTCCGATGTACAAACATTATTTTGTCCGGACAAATTAAACTAGTGTTGTCTTTAGATTAAGAGTCATGAGTTCAACAAACGCTACAGGTATCTTGTGCTTAAATTCAGGTTTAAGATGCTAATTAAAGATCTTTTTATATATATGTTTTGAATTTAGGCATTTTATAGTATAGCTACGTGACACGCAGTTTTTAAGAATATTCTGAATGTCATGACTTCCACTCAGTTTATAAAGTGAATGACTTTTGAAGCAGGTATTAAAGCAACTAGAGACAGTTTTATGATCTACATCTAACAATTGTGCTTGGGTTTTTAAGTGCATATTGCCATATTGTTTTATCGATATGTGATGGTCTATTGCTAACATGCCATGTTTATTTTATTAATATGTGGTTTAGATAAATAAGTATAGGCATCTTATTTCAAAAGATGTTTTATACTGCCTGATTTGTTATATATTTTTAAGAAATTACTTCCATATACACTAGTTGCTAGTTTACTAACCTTTTTATGCATTTTAGTTTATGTATATAGAGCATGTTTATCTGGATTTATGTCGAAGGGTCTTTCAATGAGAACAGCGGCATTTTATGGTTTAATTCTGAACAAACTTGGACATTATGGTTATATTTTTTAGAACTTGGGAGACATTTTTTTGTTTCTTGTCTCCTTGGTTTTTTGAATTGTTCTTTTTACACTCTTCACAGCTCATCAGCTGTTGATCTGTGTTTCAATCACATAGATTTGGAGCACTTAGGTTTTAAAGAGGTAAGCTTCATATTTTAAACCACTGATTAATTGACATTGAGATTCGGGCATTACTATGCATACACTAAATGCACATTTGAACTTAATGCTGAGCCAACTTTGATATGCTTCATCGGTTTTATTATTATTAACATCGTAGCAGACATTTAGTTGGTTGGCGCTATAGTAGTCAAACTATTATACTAATTGTGATTTATTTAACTTTTCAGAAAGCCGGTTACATTTTTATGTTAGTATACCGGGACTTTGATTCTTAATATTTACATGTGTTTCTAGTATTTTTTGTATAGATCTAATTTGATGCAATATTATAAATATTTGTAGCATTAAATTTAACATGTGTTTTGTCCTTATGGATTTGAGTTTTATTAACAGATCAGTTGTTCTGTCTAAAATTTCTATCGCCACTTTAAGAATAGCTGTGGCTAATCACATCATCAATTAATGATTGTTCTGTGTTTTGGCTTGCGCGCCAAAAGTTTTATATAAAAGAAGGTTAACTTTTATTGATATCTACACCTGAAGAAGCGTAGTCTATCTACGTGAAAGCGCTTGTGTGTTTTTATGACTCAATAAAAGACTTTTTATTCATTCGACTTCTCCATGTGGTGACTCCTGTTGGGATCTGATATCATCATAAAATTTAATATGATATACAATTTGATATTTTCTTTTTTGTGATCTGGATTTTGTTTGAATAAAGTTCCACTTTTGGTTTAGTTTAAGACTTAAAATTCATAATAATTCATACTTAAACTTTAAATGCGAATTATTATGAAATAAATTTATCTGAATTGAATTTGGTTTAATCTTCAATGTATTGAATATATTTAATTTAATTTGATAGAAAATATGATCATTTTTATTGCGTATTTTATTTTCGTAGTTAAATATTTTCATTATTTGAATTTTGTTTCTTTGTAAATGTTGTGTGTTATGTTTGATTAGTTATTGTTACAAGTACTATATATGGTGCTGAGAATAAATGTCCAAGTAAGTGTTCTCGACTTTTTTTTATTTATTATCCGTGCCACGTTTTTTATAAAGGTTAGTACCAATCACAACATGTTTCATTTAACATATTGATATATATCACAGTAATGATGTATTTTATTATCTCTCATGTAATTTACAAACTTAAAAATAGGAGGTGAAAGGGCCTCATAAGTGGAATAGCCTAGGACCTCTTTTCATCTAAATCTGGCCCTGATTCCATGTGATATAAACTTCATTGTTTTCTATAATGCTTTGTGGAACATGTTTCTAATGTTTCTTACCCATTTCAGTAATGTAAGTTTGCACAGTCCCCAACAAGATGTGCAGTTGTCTCCAATTCTGTTATACAGAACCTGCATCTGTCGGTTTCTCCCACATGTTAAATGGACTTTGTAAACCAACGTGTATGTAGCCCACTATCCTAGGCCTCCAATATTAACCTTTCATCTTTTGGTTTAAATTCACCTCTCCTTAAACATTCCTGTATCAGGTGTTGACTGACATGAGGTTGTTCCAGGAGTTTTACGTACTTGGAACAATATTTATGCCTTTTCCACATTTCTTGCCTTCTCATCTGATCCTTTTCCTTATATTATTCCTTTTGGTTTTTAGCACATTCAGTGACTGCCTGATTTTTGTCCACTTTTGGTTTGATTTCCATTTCTGCTTGACTCTGATATGCTTCTGCTAAACTGAGTAGGGAAGGCATCTTCAGCTTATTCTCCTTATGTTTTTTCACTATGTTTGGATCTGGTGAAGTTAGGAGATATGCATTCAGTGCTATGATTGCAGATCTATACATGTAATCAGCTTTGAGGATGTCCATACCTCTTTCAGATTGAGGAATATATAATGCTGGTATACATTGATTTTTATATATCATTTGATAAGCGTGAAGCATTTCTCTTGTTTTCCTGTCCAACTGATCCAATGCATTTTGGGGCCAGTCAAACACCCCAAAACTCTAAGTTAGAACAGGAAGAGGAAATTGATTTATAGCTTGGATGTTGTACCTAAATGTCAGGACTGTATTCAATATTAATTCTAGTCTTCTAAAATATTCCTTACTAAGTTTGTTCATATTTATTTATGTTTTATTGTTAAATCTTCATCAGTTCCCAAATATTTACACACTCCCTCCTGCTCATGTTCTTTTATATCACATTCCTGTCCCACACTGATAGTTTCTTGGTGCTGCAGCTTTCCTGCTTTAAATGTTGCTTTTGCACATTTATCAAGACCAAAGTATAATTGTCTATGATCTGAGAAAGTTTTGGCCACTTGTAGCTGGCTTCCAGCTCCTCATTTGATGAACTATATAGTTTTCATCCACAAACAAAAAAAAAAAAAAAAAAAAAAATGATGACCAGTCATTACACTTTGTTGTTTTCTGGGAGCCAAATTAACAAGCATGACAATATGTTAAGCAGACAGCTTAATAGGCTAAAGCAAGACAAAAAAGCAGAGGCGACAAAGAGTCACCCTAGAATATCCCCCTTTGAATTTTTATCCCTGGAATAATAATTTGCTCTTTATCATGGCTTAGCTGCAAAGTAGTTTGACACTGTTTCATGGTCACTGTAATGTAATTGATCAATTTTGGGTGTCTCTTATACATCTGTAAGCACTCCTTTATCCATGAATGTGGGATGCTGTCAAACTTTTTTAGTAACCTATCCATGCCATACTTAGATTCTTTCCCTTTTTACAATTCTCCATTATGACTTTGTTTAACAGCAAATGACCCTTTCTTCCACGTGACTTTCTTTTGTTACCCTTTTGTTCTATTGCCATGATTGAGTTTTCTTCTAAATGACTATAAACTGTGTCAGCATCAATTCTAGTATATAGTTTATATATCATTGGAAGGCAAGTTATTGTTCTACAGATTTTAGAATAGGTTGCAAGTTCAATCTTAAAGAGAAATATCATTTTTCAAATTAGGAGCTTTTTTAAAATTTTGTTTCAGTTTCTCTGGCCGTTACTTCATCCCACTTCATATCCTGTACATTTGAACGTCTTATTGTTTCTTTTACTTCTTCTATTAATTCAGCATCTTTGTTATGTTCCATGGGGTCTTCATAGTTATTTCTCCAAAAATATGTTTTTTTTTTTCTTTTTCTGGTGGAGTTTCTATTCTTTTTGCTTTATTTCTCAATTCTATATAAAAGTTTTTGGGTCATCAATGAATTGCTTATATTTTATTTTTCCTTTATATTGATCTGCATATCAAATACAAATAAATAAATAATTTTCTAAGTATTTCTGCCTGTGCTAATATTTTTAGTTTATTATTTGCTATAGTGTACTATAGATACTGGTCTGTTCTGATACTGTGTACTGCTTTAATCGTGTTTATCTTTCTTCTTGTCTAATGGCTTTATAGTTTTCCCTATTTGATGCTTCTATGATGGCATTTGATTTATGCCTTCATTTCCCTTATTGCTCTGTGTTTTTGTGGTAAGACTTTATACATTAATTTAGCTGCACAGTAATACAACCTATTTACTTCTGTTATAACGCATGAATTGCTGTTAATAATCTTGACTACTGTGTTCAATTGTTTTATCAGACTTCTAACATTTTGGGTCTTATTGATTTCTGTAATCTATTTCTTTCATTGATTTTACTATGTCTATCCATCTCTATTAAATCAAGCAACTGTTCCCTAAAACTGAGGATATATTGTTTGTTCTGTGTTTCCTGTAGACATTTTTACAAAAAATTCCAGAACATCTTCCTGTGACATTCTCTGCAGCTGCATCCTGTGTCATCCATTGCTCTTTTATATGGGAACTCACTGGCCTGTCACTCTACAATATTGACTGTGTCACAGTTGCCACTGCTTCCTGCTCCTTCTCTTGTGGTGTAACACCAACTGAACTTTTGATTTCCTGCTGAAGGCTCCAGAGTATCTTCATGTGGAAAGTGATCAGATGCTTCCATTTCATTTGTTTCACCTTCATTTTGGGACTTATTGCACAAGTTGTCACTCAAAACCTAGTGCACTATTTACTTGAGTTCTGCAATACCTTTTCTTAATTTCTCCAAGTCTTTGGGTTTCTAATACCATGATGGCAAAGGACCCCATTCCTAAGTCAAAGCATGATTAAACTTCAGGAAATTAATGTTGTCTCGATCTTTGATGTTAGCCAGAAGTACTCTTCGCAGCACCCACAATGTGCCCAGTACTGAGTCATTCTGCAATTCAAATGGCATTACATATATTAGCAACATATCCAAGTACAATTGCAAATTCTTTTTTTATAAAACCCATTACTCCTACTTCTATTGGAACTGTCTGGGTATCTTTATTCCACATTGACCTCGTTTCTGCCTACTTTTTTTTTTTTTTTCAATTTTTCCAAGTCCTTTGAGTTTCCAACACCATGATAGGAATGGACCCCATTCTTAAGTTAAAGTTCATGCCATTAGTATTGTTTCAGTTTTTGATGTTATCCAGAAGTGGTCTATGCAGCATCTGTGCCCAGTAACGACTCCTTCAGCAATTCATACAGAGCTACATGTATCTGTAACATATCCAAATATGATTGTAAATTCTTTTTATAAGACTCTTTTTTCCTACTACTATTGGAACTATCTGGATATCCTTCTTCCACAGTGCCCTCATTTCTGCCTACAAATCCTGGTATTTTATTACTTTCTCTCTCTCTGTCTTTATATGTAAGACACTGTAGTCATTGGGTATAGTGATTTCAATGATCAATGCTACTTTTGTTTTCTTTTCATAGACTACTATATCTGGTTTTCTCACATCTATTTTTGAACTGTTGGTAATGGGTGATCCCATGTGATATAAACTTCATCATTTTCTATAATGCTTTGTGGCTGTTTCCAGTGTTTTTCAGCTACTTTAATATTATAATGTTTGCGCAATCCACAATGAAACAGTCTTGCCATATTAATATACCTTTCAGTATACAGTCCTTCTGCTATTAGTACATCACAACCAGCAACAGGATGTGTGACTGTTTCCAATTCTGCTTTACAAAACCTACACTTGTCTGTTTCTCCCACATGTTCAATGGAATTTGTAAACAACGTGTACATAGCTCACTATCTTGGGCCACCAATATTAACCTTTTGTCTTTTGGTTTAAATTCACCTCTCCTTAACCATTCCTGCATTCGATCCTGATCAATAGGAGGTTGTGCCAAGAGTTTTCTAAATTTGCAACTATATTTATGCATTTTCCACATTTCTTGCCTTCTCATCTGATCCTTCACCTTTTATTATTTCTTTTCTTTTGGCACATTCAGTTGCTGCCTGATTTTTATGTACTTCTGATTTGATTTCCATTCCCACTTGACGCTGATATAGTTCTGCTAAACTATGCAGGGGAACTATGTTAGACTTGTTCTCCTCATGTTTTAAAACTTTCACTACATTTGGGTCTTGTGAGGGCAGCATATATGTATGCATTCCCCTGATTACAGATCTATACATGTAATCAATTTTGAGTAGGTCCATACCTCCTTCAGAATTCGGAATATATAGTTTTGGTAAGCACTGATTTTTATAAAGCATGTGATGAGCATAAAGCAACCTTCTTGTTTTCCTGTCCAACTTGTTCAACACCTCTTGGAGCCAGTCACAACTCCAAAACTGTAAGCTAAGACAGGAAAAGCAAATTGGTTTATACCTTGGATTTTCTTCCAAGATGTCAAAGCTTTTTTCAGGATTAATTTAAGCTTTTCAAAGTATTCCTTACTTTTATTCACATTTGTTCGTGTTTTATTGTTGATCCTTCATCAGTTCCCAAATATTTATATACTCCCTCTTGCTCAAGTTCTTTTATATCACATTCTTGTCCCAAACTGATGTTTTCCTGATTTAAACATTGCTTTTACATATTTATCAAGACCAAATGACTTCTTATATCATCTGAAAACGTTTTGACAACTTGCAGTTGTACTTTCAGTTCCTCATCTGATGAGCTATACAGTTTTAAATCATTGACAAAGAGAAGATAAGAAGTCTTTACACTTTGTTTTTTTTCTCGGAGCCAAATTATAGCCATGGCCTAAGCTGTTAAGTAGACAGCTTAATGGGTTAAGGGCAAGACAGAATAGCAGCAGTGATAAAAAGTCACCCTGGAATATCCCCCTTTGAATTTTTATGCCTGGGATAATAATTTGTCCTTTATCATCGCTTAATTACAAAGTTGTCTTCCACTGTTTCATGGTCACTGAGATGTTTCTTTTTTGAGGAATATGCTAGAAGTTGGAGTCCATACTGTACCCGAGTTAGTAAGATGCCTTTTCCTTTTGTTATGCACAAGTATTTGGAAGGAAATGGGAAGATTTTAATAGCTAGAACAGTAGTGAGTTAATCATTTTCCTAGTGTTTTCTAGACATAGGTTTAAGGGATGGGTCTAGCCAAATGCTTTGGTATTTAAATGAAGAGTAATTGTCTAATACAGTGTTAATTTGATCAAAGACTGGCAATGGTAAAGTGGTGTTGTTTAGCTTTGGCTTGGTTCTAAAGGGCATTGATTTTATTTTTGGAAGAGTTGAAAATACATTTTTTGTTGCTGATCCAAATGCCAAGAGTCAGAAAGTCAGCCTGTACTTCCATCTGAAGGATTCTTAAGGATTTGTTAGATCAGACAAACACATACTAAAGGGGTGGCGTAAGCCACAAAACTATGGGCTAGGCTTGTAAATGCCCTCGGGCAGATAGCCTAGTATGAACCTATGAACCTATGAACCTAAGAACAAGAGAGTGTCATGAGTGCAAAGAAGTATGGGAAGTGGGGTAGGTTCAAGGGTACCTTTTGTTGTGCAGATGGAAAAGAGGAGGGGAGTAAGATTGAAGACGTATGGTATTATTTGTCTGAGTTTATGTAGAAGTAAAAAGGAAGAATTAACTTTCACACAGAAGAGGCTGCAATAAAAGATAATTGAGGAATAAGTGTAGTTCATCTGGACTAATGTGTTTGTCAAGTAGGATATTTGGTAATAAGTTGTGATCTACTAGATCAAAATCTTAAGTCAGGTCAATATCTATAGTACCAGTAAGTTCCCATATGTCCATTTCTAATAGAATTTGGTCTGTATGTGTCCAAATGGCTGTAAGTGTGCTACAAATTGACCAGACTCTTGCAGTATGGATGAGAGGAGGTTGTAATTATGATGTAGGTAATTTAGGTATAGATTAGTTTCTTTCAGATTTTAACTAGTGTCTGAAGAAAACAAATGTGGCAGTAAGTACAGAGTTTGAAGGGACTGGCTTGTTTTGGGAGTTTAACTATTTCTACTTTCCATACAGCTGGCATACTGTTTTTATTAGGCAGAGGTTAAATGCATGTTGGAGTAGTGCAATAATGTGTTTGCTGAAGTGACAAACCAGGGGTGGACAGCATCCATGTCTGGGACACTATGAATGTTTAGTTGTTCAAGGACAGGCTGTATTTCTTCAGCTTTTCATGTGTCTGAAATAAAATAGAGGGTTGTAAGGGGGACTCAGAAATATAGATGAGGTGAGTAGTGGTAGTGTATAGTGTAAGAATGTTAATAAATTCTGAGCGGATCTCAGATGCTTAGAATGAATGGACAAAGGATATAGTATACTGATTGGACAAAGGATTATTTTGTTTCCCTGTTAAACTTGACTTTTTTCCAGAATTGTTTACGGGTATTAATTAGTGAGTTTTGTTGTGTTTTCATCAGTTGTGTTTTAAGGCATCTAGTGGCTTGATTTGAAAGGTTTGTTAGTTGGATAAAGTGTTTTCTAGTTACAGGGTTGGGGCAGCTTTCCAATTATGCTCCCCTCAGAGTCATTCATCTTAAGCTTATAAAGTCTAGTCAGTAATGTAGAGCGTGTTCCTGTAGATTTTTGAAGGTATTACAGAAGGCATCTGTTGAAGCTTCATTTCAGTAATATTTAAGATACTTCACCAGTCTATGGCTGCAAGGATTGACTTAAGTGTTTTGAAGTTGGAGACAGATTTTGATCTAAAAAAGTTGATGAGTGAATTTCTGGGGTGAGAAATGTTGCTGAAAGCTTAATAGGCAGTGCTTACTTAATGATCAGGAGCATTTTTATATCTGAGACTAGAAAGGGGTTGTTGGTATCTATTAATAAGCTGCTGTTTGCTTTATGGATTGGGTGAATGGATTCCTGTACTAATTATTTTATACTGTAGCCATTTAGGATGTCTGTGACATCATTAGAGATGGACTTGGACTGAGATTAAAGTCACCAACCAGTAAGAGATTGTTAATGTGTTTATTTGTAATGGTGTGACACTGTATAAAATAGTTCTAAATGTTCCTAAAGTAGCAGGGGTAGAAAGTAGACCCCTGAAAGGTTAAGAGCTTTATCATGTTTATTGGGTATTTTGTCAACTAACTGCTTAGGCAGAGAGCTAGAAGGTGGGCTTTCTTGCACTATGAGTTGAACATTTCGGGTGGGTTTGTAAAGTAATTGGCTCCCCCACCATTACTGGGTCCAGGTCTATCATTTAAGCAGTAGCTATAAATGAGGAAGAAGTGGTGTATACATTTGGAGTGTATTTTTTTTAAATCAGGCTCTATTAATGGCTAACAGGTCAGGGATATGCTGTGTGATGAGCACATTAACTTGGTCAATTTTGTTTAATAGGCTTTGTCCATTTATTAGAAACCAGTTGAGTAGAGTTGTACCAGGACTGAATTCAATGAATTTGGTCAAAATGCAAAGTTCAGGATGTTAGAATATTAATAACCTTTAAATAATCATTGACCTAGACCTCATCGAGGAATTTCAATTGGTCAGTAATTTTATTAAATGTGTGGTTGCCAAAATGGTTAACAACAATTGTCCCTGTCACTCATATAATGTATTTCTAGGATATCCCAGCAAATATATGTGAGTTAAGACCCCCATCTATAACTGATATCCAGTGCATAGGTGTTTTAAATCAGAAATACATCTTCAAGGATCTTCTTTGGTTAAATCTGGACTTTTGGAAAGCCCTACCATTACACAGGAATATGAAGCATGATCAACATTTTCCACCAGAAATGCAGATTTTAAGCTCTTAAATCTAACTAAAGAAGTCATTACTTGTCAACATATATAGAAACCCCATTACCAATGTTTTCACAAATGTTGTGGTATCCACAGGAACCTGGTATAGTCAAAGGAGGATTGTTATTACTAAACCATATTTCAAAAATGATAATAATATGGCATTAGTTCCTTTAAGATCCTATACTTCAGTTGAATAACTTGCTATTTAGGTTTTTTGCATTGCTCATGGGCTTTAATTTTCATTTTAAGTTGCTCAGTTTTTTTTTAAGTTGAGCAGTTTATGAAAAGACTTAGTCAGTACTGTGAAATATGTACCCATAAGCATATTCCCATGAAGGCAAATGGATATTGTGAAAAAAAAATAGTGAGGCTTGCCTACCAAATTTTTCCACAAAACAGTTACTGCCCCTGAATAAATATAGGCATAGCTTCACTATTTGTTTGACTTCTCTGTCTGTATTTTTAAGTCGATAACTGGTGAGGAAGGAATTTCAGTAAAGGTTATACAAATGCTTTTACTTGAACACCATACTAGAATTTGTTTTAGTCTTGTCACAAAGGAATAATATGACATTATTAGTGCCCACCACACAGATGATCAGGTCTTGTAGTATCAGTTCTACTTGCCATTATGGCATTTTTAATGGCATTAACCATACATCTAATTAGAGCGCTAACAATTGCGCCAAACGATTTGTTCCTTGGGAATATGTTACACAGACATCTAGCTACAGAATCACCAATTACCAAAACTCATTGTTCTTTCCATTCATACAGAACATTCCAGAAGACTTAGGGTGGGGGAGGACTAATGGTAGTGCTGTGGCAGCTTTTGCAGTTATTTCAGTTTTCCAACTTTTTAAATCTTGTGCTTTCAATGAACGCTTTGTGATTGGCACAACAATGGATTTGTTAACAATATAGAGATATTTTGAATGTAGAAGCGACAAAATACTGATACTCATCATCAAAGGGAGAGTTGGGTGAACTTCACGGGTTCTCCAGTTTTATGTAGTCTTAGGGTCTTAGGTTTTTGAATTACATGGATCCCATCAGTGAAGTTTATAGTGAGTCTTTCTGAACATTCTAAGGCAGGAGTTTTGTATGTACTCTCTGGACTGAATCATCATACTTCAGAAAAATAACACATTGTGTGAGAATAACAAAAATGTTACTTCTTAAATTTTAAGTAGCATCTCAGCATTGCAGCTTTGTTCAGCTGAAACAAGATTTTGGCTTCATCATACTCAGGGAACTAATTATCACTGGACTTTCTGATATTTCTTCTTGTATTTTTTAATCTGGCTTCAAATAACTAAAGGGATGATGTATAGTATGTAATGTGTTTTATTACAAAATCTATCTGAGTGCTTATAATGCTATCATTTTTTCTTTAGCTACCCTAAGGTAAGCATTCTACAAAAGAACTGTTACATGTTATGAATATTTTATTCATTTATTTGACATTTGTTGACCGGGTATGTCCATCTGAGCCGAAGCCAGTAGAGGCCCAGGGAGAAAAACTCCACAGCTATTATACAAATCAAATACAAAGCATAGCAGTCGTAAAAGTATACGATGTACTGAAGGCAGTAATATAACTAATAGACAAGCTGCCAGTAAAAGATCCACAGCCAATATGCAAAGAAATCGAGTATAAAGAAGAAAGTTAAGTAAAATACAATAGTGATTGTTTTAAATTATACAATGTACAGGTAGCAGTAGTATATCTAAAGGCCAAGCTGCTATTGAGAATGTACCTGGTTGCAGAGATAAGAGTATTTAGTTTAGGAGGTAGTACAAAGGGAGAGTTAGGATAGATGGTGGATGTATAGGCTATACAGAGTATATACCTACTCAAAAGAGAACATCCCATGACATTCCTAAACTAAGAATAATGATATTTATCAATTCAACGAATTAGCATTCCATGGCTTTTCTAGACTAGTTCCAGTCCTTTACAAATTAAGCCACTAGGAGTAGGCCTCCTGCAATATAAATCACATATGGCAGTGCTAAATAGCACTGCACTACAAATTCAGACTTGCCAAGTACACTGTCCCACAACAGTTCTGAAATTAACTGAATAATTTCTAAATGTGCAATTTAGAGTATCCAATGGCAATAGTAGACTGAATCAAATATGCTTCACCCATGTGAAGTGCAATGGTGGCTTGCTGCCTTATCTTTCACTTGCCAACTCTCTCATTCTTCATTTGATTGACCACTCACATTTAACCATTAAGGTGCCAGTTCATTTCTGGTAAGGTTTTAGGTCATGTTTCAAAAGTACCACCTGATGAAATATGAGACAAAAGATTCTATCATGTTAATTTACTTTCTTTATATGTTACATCAGTAGTGCAATTTTCATTTCTGGTAATATGATACAATATTCTGCCACTTTAAAAGATTTACAACTGAAAGCTACCCTAAGTGTTTTGTTTCTGTCTATTAATCCAGAAGATTGCTTAGTGTTTTACAGTACTAATGCTCTTGGTATTTATTCAGTGTGTAATATCCCATAAACAGGTGATGCCATATATTCATCTGTTTGCTGTTACAATGTGCCTAGAATATGTAGATAAAACATTTTCTGTGACTTTCATTGTTAAGGGCTTCCTATAAAGTACAAATTAATTTTGTAGAAGCCCAATTCCTGATCCACTTTATAAGCTAACCGTTGCTTTTCTTCCACTTAAAATGGTATTTTTGTTTGTAGCAGACTTGAAATTTTTATGAAATTATATTGAAAAATGCAGTTATGATATTTTATAGCTAGTGCTTTTCCTGACATTAAGGTTTTATGAAATCAAATTAAAAATGCAGTTATAATATTTTAAACATTACTGGGCAATAGTTTTATTGGAAATGTATTAAGTGGTATTAAATGCAATTTAGACAGCTGCTGTTTTTGCAAACATCACAGTCTTCTGAGTATGATCATAAATATGCCTCGGATATTTGCTATTTCTCTTCACTTGGTCCTGAACAATACTTTTGGTGTATTTAAGTGGGGCATAGCAGTTTACTCTCAAATGTTTTTGCAGCTTTTGTGGTAATCCCAAGTGTTTTACATTCTTACTGCCATTTCTTTTCTGACTTTTGCGTACAATCTGTTAATCCATTATACTTAAGGTACTTTGGATTACATTTAGATCATCTGATATTGGAGTTGAAATGTTCACTGCCCCATATGTTGGCTTAATTGAAGTGGTAGCCAAAACCTGCATATTGATTTGTGGAACGTGCAAGTCCCTTTTTACTTTCCATTAGTAATATTAAGCTTTTTATCCCATGGTTTTAATAAATTATACTTGTTTCTTGAACTGGGATATGTGTACTGCACAACTTAATGCTATTACAGCCTCAAACTGGCATTTTAAAACAGCAGTTTAATTATATCATATCTTTATTGTTTGTAGGTTCATGGACTTGTTACTCGTGTCATTATGTTATCACCTGACCGGCAAATGGCCATCGAAGAAACATTTTCTACAGCCTGACGTTCAGATAGGGCATGTTTAACAAGCACAATAAGATACAGAAAATACACCTTTAATAAATCTGTTTTATTAAAACCCAATAACTATAAGAATGAAGTAACATCATTAAATATATACCATGTTCATTTTTTTTTGCTTTAAGGTTTTTCTAAAGCTTAGTGCAGGCCAAGGGGTAGAGCTTATTTTGTAGCCCCTATTAAAAGCAACAGTAATTTTTGTGCTAATGGAAACATTTTATAAAATAACTCTGTATTCTGCACATTCAAGTGTACAAAGATAATATCCAGTAATGGCATTAAACTGAATCTAATGGCCTCAGCAGAGCAGAGTGAAGCATCCGAGGGCTGTATTTTTAACTAAATGTGATATAAATTTAGTCACACAAACTAGGATGAAGTATTGCTTTCTCAATTTCTGCTTTACCAACTACACATTTGAAACCCCTGATGCTCTGCTCCAGGGGAGGCCAACATTTGAAACTGACAAATGCTTTGTGTTTGTGGGTGCGTCTGTCTGTCTGTGTGTAAACAGATGTGTACAGAGATCCACTTCTGCCCCTGCCTATATTTATTCTTTTATATTCTTCACATCACCTTTACCTGCTCTCATAGTGCTCTGTCCTGTATCTGTACCAATATGAAAATAAAAGCAGTGTTAATTCATTTGATTTCTGTCAACCCTGAAAAATTATGTACTTTGCAATTAAAATCCTTAAAGGACTGCTGTTGTCATAAATGCTTTATTCTGCTTGTAGAAAATCCATCTTAAAATCCACTAAAGAATTGACTGTCATTTACAATGTATTACTCGTATGCCTGCTTGCTTACTTTATTTGCATCCTGTACCAGTAAATACATCTATCACTGTAATTTAAATTTGCCTTTTGGTCTTCATTCATGTAATGTCATACAGTTTTCTTAAATATGACTATTGAAATACAAAGTAAAATAGCAAAGTCATATTCCTTTAGGTTAATCTGTGCAACAAAATGAATGATGTACAGCTTAATTAGTGTGTATTGCATTACTGTTCACTTTGGGGTTTTTTTATAGCTTACAGTTCTCAGCTACAGTAATAAAACCAGCACTTTTATTTAAACGAAGGTTATAAAATGCAATTAAATTCAGTAAACTGTGTGATCTTCGGATTCATACTTGCTTATACAACATGGTGTCATGAACAGTTTTTGGATATTTGGATATTAGCAGCATTACATATGTATAAATGTTCTACATTGCTAAATCTAGTCAAATATCATCACAGCACACATTTTCTGGACCTCTTACAATTCACTGTAACTATGTTATGTCTGAAAAAGGGCCTTTGAGATACAGGTCACCTGTTTGTAAATATAGTTAATAATGTTTATTAACTTTCCATTCTATAACAGAAAACTGTCAATCCAAAGTCATCATAAATTAAGAAAAACTAAACCACTCCGTCTGCAGGGTCACTCCTAAGGAAAACCCATGTATGATGTAGACTATCATATCTTCACAGTCTCCTTCCCTCCATTGCTGTCATTCCTCCCACTAATAGTCTCATACCACCACATGATTTTCGCTAGAATGCCCTGTTGTCTTCAAAACTTTCCACTTTAACCCTTCTAATCAATTTATTCATCCGCTTACAAAAAAAGCTAAACAGTTATAACTTCCAGACCTTTCTTCTTAGCTTTCCAAAACGTAACTACCCTCCAGTTAACTCACAACAATTATAAAAACTAGGCCCATCTTTTCCTCCCATCTCCACTATTCCTACTCAAAAAACAGTTTACAGAATTACAATACAGTGGTGAACAACACTCCTGCATATGTATATTAACTCTGAAATCATTATACTTCAGAGTAGAATGAATTTGTCATTATACCTCAGAGTAGGATGAATTCTCCAATGTAGAGATTTCATTCTTTTTGTACAAAGTGTGCTGAATGTTCTTTTGTGATCATGCTTTAGTGAATCAATTACACATCGCAATTCTGTCTTCTATATTTCCACAATCATTCGCCTTCTTTCAAAAATTTACCTAGATTCCCTCCACATGTTGTCCATAATTAGTTCTCCAGATGACCAACAATCTTCGACCACCAATTACTCCATTTGTAATTTAGCTGGCACCTTATATTACCTAAACATAAACCTTAACATCAACCCTACTATCTTCCACAACTCTTCCCAGATACTTCCTTATATCATTTCACATGTATTTTCTCCCACCTACATAACTCTTTTTATTGCTCTCTTCCACAAAACTTCCTGTATCTTTGTAGATTGTAGCCCTCTCTACATACCCCAAATTCTTCAATGGTACTGTCCACCTGACCCTCCACCTCTCTCCCACTCAACCCCTCTCCCTCATCTTAACCACATTCATTACTTGACTTCTTAACTACCTCAGACTTCAGTTAGTCCACTCGTTCAACCCACAAACATGCTTAAAGATGTGCTCAGCAGCCTTACTACCCCCTTTTTCTCTTTCATTCCTACTCTCTTTCTACAGTAACAACCTCTTACTGCAAATTCTCACACTTGCCAATAGTAATTCTTTTTTTGCTCGGTTTTGCATACAGTCTCTTACTTTCCACTGTCTTATCAAATTCTGCCTCCCTTGCAGCTCTTCTTCTATACCAATCTACCCCTTCAACTAATACACCTCTGTTCCAGCCCATCTGATCTAACCCTTCTCTGTTTTTTCACCTCACTAACTGCATTAAACTCATTGCTTTTACATAACTCCATTCTCCCTCCTTTTCTCAATTTTCCCAACCAGTCTTTGCGCATTTGTGCCTCTATCTGAATCTATTACACAGCTCTGGTATGTTTCCTTCCCAAATTGTATTGGTTGAAATAAATAAATGTTTGGAAGGCATGTGGCCAGCAACTCATCACGGATGTTTAATTGTTCTGTTGTTCCCTGTGCTCTCAGGGTTACGTGCCAACTCATTCCAATGGCAGATATAGAAGAAAAAAGGGCTGCAGGTTTAATTAGCAAGACAAGCACACTTGGAGTTGCTTAAAAAGACCTATCAGATGATCAAATGTTGAAGCAAATTTTGGAAATGTTGCAGTCAGCTTCATTAGAAACTAATGGATTGCAGGACTGGATACATAAGCAATGGAACAGATGACGGACATTCAATTAATGGCACAGCACTTACAAACTTTATTGCAAAAAAAAAAAAAAAAAAAGAGAGAGAGAGAGAGAAATTAACCCAAAAAGAATGATCAAATTATTCAACTGAAGTCTGAAGTTACTATTCAAAAACTTAGACAATTTTGTAAAACCATCAGAGAAGGGGCAATATCCAGCTATCTGGGATATCTGAAGATGCGGAAGATAATACTTGTTATCCTTTTCTAATGATAAATATGTCTCTGCCCTTAATGCCCCCACAAAGATGGATTAGAACAAAGGCTATGTACATTGGGTGGGAAAACATCAGGACCCCAAGACAAGTTATAGTTAAACAACACTCATATACACCAAAGGAGTGGGCCCTGAATAACAGCTACCCTTAAATGATGGTGTCTCTGTTGATAGCATGACGATGCACACCTATCAGGACTTCTCCAAACTCTTTTTGTGAAGTGGGCTGCTTTATTCCAAAATTCATAGAAATATGAAGCTTCAGGCCTTGGGCTCCTGGGTTGGACCTGGTGACAGTGGATGGAAACCAAAATAAATATTTTGCAATGCAGTTGGCTCTTTGTAAATTCTTGTGGCAATGGCAGTCCTCTGTGTAGTCCTTGGGTAGCCCTACCATGTGATAACAGAGGAGAGAAATTGGCAACAGATACACTTGGCAAGAAGGCAGAAGTGATGTTGCATCAGGACATGGATGAAGAACAAACTATTGCAAGAGAATGGAATATAGAAGTGAAGAGGCACTATTTGAAGCTATCTCTGTTTCTAAGACGGGCAAAGAATTCAGTGTGTACTGATTTGGAGATGCTTTTGCTGAAACCATCTGTGGTGTCTTTCTGGGTGTTAGGGGCTGGCCTCTGTCTTATCTTTATGGAATTTGGGCAGGAGGAGCCAAAAGAAAATCTGGATAGGATGAGGAAGTTGTATGCCAAGCAGATATGGGCTATGTGCCTATTAAAGTAGCTCAATGAAGAGATGGATATTTGGCTAAGGAACAATATGAGCAGGATATGCTCTAGAGCTAAAGCTACTGTTCCACATATTAACAAAAGCTTAGAGATGATTAAAGGGTGGCTTTCTCCCTAGGTCTCCACTGAAAATGGGCTTCTACCCAGTCATATTTCTCTGGTAATCAAATGTCAATCAATCAATAAATAAATAATTAACAAGTAGTGTGAGCACATTATTTGCATCTGCTGTCAAATTTAACCACCCCTAGTTTTCGTTCAGGTTTCAGATTTAGCATTCACATTAAAACGCAATCTTGTTCAGACATGTACAAGGAATCTTGTCATCTATGTTGCTGATATCGTGAGTGTGATTTTACTGATTTTATATTTCTTATTTGTCCTGTTTTAGATCTATTCTCTTAGAGGCTTAGAGGGAGTTATATTCAACTGTTTGTTATGCTTGGCAGGCTTTTCTGTCTGATATTCAAACTGGATGCTCTTTAGTATTATAGTTTATAGAAAGCTTTCAAGTTTCATACTTTTATTGGTGGGGGGAGGGTGTGTGTTGCCTACTGGCAGTGTCTACAGGGCAGACAGATAATGTATTCAGCAACAGGTCCCATTTGCTTACTTTCACTTTAGGGGCTTCTCGGGTAGTTTCAGTTGAGGTTATTGGCTTAAGAATGAATGACAAAATATGAGTAACAAAATAAAATCTGGGGGGTATCCAAGGGTCTGGCTAGCCCTAACTGAGAAGGAAGAAAGTGGGAATGAGTCAAAGGACAGGAGGGTACAGGGGGAAGACAGTTTGAAGGTTAATGTTGTTACATGGAATGTTGTGGGTATTGGTAACCCTATCAAGAGCGGCAGGATAAGGAATAAACTTAAAAGGCTTAAAGTGGACATTATCTTTTTACAAAAAGTTAAACTTAAGGGGAAGGAAGCACTAAAGCTGCTTGAGGGTTGGATTGGGAAGTTAGTGGCTATAACACAGTGAAATGTGAAGACAAAATGGGAGTAATAATGCTGGCAAGGAAAGCTTTGGCTGTCAATGTTAAGGCCTTAAAAGATGATCACAACAGGAAATGGATTATAGCAGTTCTTATGAGTGGGGAAAAATGGAAAGCAGAGACTTTGCATGGGCTCAATTTGGACATTCCAGACTTTTTCTGAGATTGTTACAAGCACTGGCAAGAGGCATTGCCTTATTGTGAGAAAGAGGTAAACAATGGGGATTTTTAATTTGATCCTAGACTGGAATTGGGACAGGAAATGTGGTCAAAAGGAAAGGAACAGTAATGCGATGCAAGTGGTTTCCCAATGGATCATAGTGGGGGGCTAGGCTGATGTATTGAACTGGCAGCACCTTGAGGACATAGAATTTACTTTTTCTAGTGATGAACAAAGTCAAGCTAGTAGGTTGAATAGATTCTTAATTTGCGGCAGGTTTCTGTGCCATATCAACAATACCTTCATAAGAGAAAGATGCATTTCAGATCATGTACATCTAGTGTTAGCACTGACTTCCCCCAAGTTCAACACCAGAGAGAGAGAGAGAGAGAGAGAGAGATGGAGGTGGAAGGTGTGGCATTAAGCAGAGTAAGAGATGGAGAAAGGGTAGCATGTACAGAAATAAATTCTTAGAATGGATGAGGAGTTTAGATTAATATAGCACCTTGGACATTATGTGAGGCACTAAAATGTGCATTTAAGGGGCATTGTATGGGGTAAGAAGGGCATTGGGAGAGAAAAGACATCAGGTGCATACAAATTGGAAAGAATAGTTGATGGTTCTTCAACTGTCACTAGATGCAGAGGTCAACGGGCATGTTGACATAAAGAAGCAACTCCATATGCTTAGAATGAAAATTAATGTTGAAGAGTTAGAAACCATGGTAACAGAAAGGTTTATTTAACTACCAAGTTTTTGGTGGTATAGGGGAGAGAAAGAGGGCAAATGGTTAGTTATTAGAATGAAAGACAAGTATAAAGGATTTACTACCTCAGTGCTTTGGGAATGGTAGGCCAGTTCATGATATAGCATTCATTAGGCAGATTTCTGGGATTAATTCTTTTTTGGATTTGCACAGGTCAAAGGGGACTTTGACAGTAAATTCTAGACTGGGGAGGCTAACTTTAGATGGCAATGGTGCATCTTATCTGATTTAGAAAGACAGTATTTGGATAAAGAGATTTTCGTGGATGTAGTAGTATAGGCAATAAGGAGCTTTAGATTAGGGAAATCCCCAGGATATGACAGACTCTCTGTGGAGTTTTACAAAATCTTTCAGGATGTTCTGGCTGACCACCTAGCAATGGTCTTTAACACAGGTGCTGAGACTGGTATATTACCAGATTCTTTTACAAGGGCATTAGTGGTATTGCTCCCAGAAAATTATAAGCCTATATCATTAATAAATGTAGGATCTAAGATACTAGTAGTAGTCTTAGCTGAGAGGTGACAGAGCTGTCTGCCATCTTTATTTAGGGAATATCAAAAGAGGTTTGGTAATGTACAAGGAACGGAGTGTAACTGGTGGTTGTCAAGAAGTTTTTTGATCCAGTCCGAAAGAAATATTTGAGACAAAGCTGGAGTTACATTTGTTTACATCACAAAAGCATTCACTTTGTTAAAATGGCATTTTTGATTCAAGATGTTGAAGAAGGTAGGATTATGGCCTAAGTTTTTAAACTGGGTTTTTGCTCTATCTAAGAATGCAAAAGTGCAGTTTGTGGTCCATGGGCAGGTGACACAAGAAATAAAGATAGATAAGGGAACTAGACAGGTATGCCCTATCCGCAAATTTGTTAATTCTGGCCATAGAAAGTTTGGTGTAATAGGTCTATTATTTTATGCAAAATGTTCCTTGTGAATGCAAGCCTTTTTGTATGCTTGTGGTGACTGCATGCTAGCAACCAGTAGGTTGTACCTTAGACCCCAGGTATTATAGATATTTTTAAAAACTTCAAAGTTGTTTCTGGGTTGGAGTATAACTGGAAAAAATACTTTTTCAAGTATGAGTGGGTAGACCTTTAAGTCTGACTGATAAATTTGTTAGGAATGGTGAAGGCAGGAGGCTTAGAAAAGGTAGGTTGTGCCTCCTTAAACAATGGGGGAGGGGTGGTTGAGGGATGCCAGATATATGCCTTGGGTTCTACAGCAGCCACTATACTCTCCTAGGATGTTTTGATCCAGGACAGATGTTTTAAGACCAGAAGGGAAGACTTTCACGATAACAGAACACTGGATAAAACTATTGGAGAATTAAAGTGGTGCCCAATTCTTAAAAGTGTTAGGGATAGAGCTTTGGAATAATCAAAATATTCCAAATATTAGGATCCAGAATAAGCCCATCCATTAGAAGAAATGGCAAGAGAGGTATAAATGTGACAGAGAATTTAGTTCTTTGGAAGAAGAAAGAAATTTTAAGTTCAAAGAATGGCCAGTTTTTAGAACAAAATTTCAAGTAGCAGCACGGGCATGGATTCACTATAAACAACCGAAGCAGCCTGGGATAGCTTGGGGGAGTACAGTAGATACTGTGGTAACTCCTGATCTATAGGGACTGGGAGGAGGCAGCTTACTTTTCCTATACAGGAAAAGAAATGACAGAAAAATGACATCTAGCAAGCTTTACAGAATTCTTATAAATCATAAATATAGAAAAGGAAATGGAAAAATTAAGAACCTGATAGGGATATAGTGAAGAAATACAGATTTCTAGGGAAAACTGAAGGAGTAATATCAGAATGGGGGCTAAACTGAAAATGTTACCAGGAGTATGGAACCACCATATGCATTGGTTACATAGATGGTACAGAACTCCTCTTCAGTTTTATAGGGGATTTAGAGTAGGGGAGGTATGGCCAACGAGATACAGGAAATATACATATGTTTAAGAAGGCAAAGAAATATAAAACATGTTGGGAACATGTAGTTCATGAATGGGAATGAAATTTTGGGAAGCAGATTCCTGAAAAATGGCAATTTCTCTTGCTAGGAATAGAGATAAAACATATCAGGTTGTTGGCTTTGGAAAAAAATATAATACTCTTTGTAGGAGGCTGGGTCAGAAGTCTGACAGCCTAAGCTTGAATTAGAGAGATCATATGGGAAAAAACAGATGGAGGAAAGAATAACATTAGGAATTTCCACAGAATTTTGTGCAGGCAAGAATCTTGGGAATTAAAAACTAAAGTGAGTAAAGATGGAACAAAGTTACAGAGTATTATTACTTGGGGAATAATTGATTGTGTGGCTTTTTGAGGATAGAAAAATCATCTACTTGCTTACTTTATGAATTTAAGGGTTAAGAGATTTTTTGTTCTGCATCTTATGGAATCATTGCTGATTTCTTTTGACTTTTTCTTGTTTAGTGTAATTATGCACAGGTAGTTATATTTGTAGGAATAATGTAACTGTTTCTACTTCATTGTTACTGTATTTAGACAGGGTTCTGTATTTATGTTAGCAGTTTTGTTTAGCAGCAGCCTACCTACTTCCATCTCTGTTGTTTGCATCGCCGATTTTCACTAATCACAACAATATCCTCAGGTCCAAATTTAATTTATGCTATAATAAAATAGCAAGATTTCACCACATATTCATCTCATAAAGCCCACCACTGCACAACCCTAAAGGATCTAAATTTGTCTAGAACTCACAAATGAACTAACTTACTTTCAACTCACCACTGGCAACAAACTTATCTACAAGCCAGACAGTCACCCCTCACTCAAAAGGATTATTACCACTATACATCAACAACAGAACACTAAGCTCCAATACCATATCTCTCTTAGTTGTAATTAACTCAAAAAACTCTGTCAGAACCTCACTCTATTCTGACTGTGTCTCAAAAAGTACAGTTTTGTACCTACCATAAATGTAGATGTCTGAGAGGTATGCATCTGCAGTCCTAACAAATGGGTTGTCCTGGCCTCAGGCAGCCCTTCGGTCGGCCGGATTCCAAAGTCTGGGTCTGGCCTCGGCTGATGTCGCACTTCACCCAACGTCATAGCTGCAGTTCAGCGGGTATAAAGGCATCAGCCGATGCCATTTTCCTCAGTGTTTCTTGCCCCAGATGCCAGGTGCCTTCTAGGAAGGCTAAATTTGGATAAATGCAAATATTTCCAAACAATAGAAAGCAAATAGAAATAAACATGTATGTACATATATACAAACAAATACACCATAATAGATTCCCCCAGCTAGCTACAAGATGGGCAATTACCCTAGGAGTACCACAGAGGGGAAGGAGGGTGGGTAATCCTGACTGCAGATGCATACCTCTCGGACATCTACATTTATGGTAGGTACAAAACTGTACTATGTCCTTCAAGGATGCATCTGCAGTCCTAACAAATGGGTAGAATACCATAGCCAAACTGGGGGAGGAGGCACTAAGAGTTTATGTTGTAGTTAAGATCCCTTGCAAAACAGCAGTGGCAAAACCTGCTCGGGATCTGGAGTATAAAGGTAGATTATAATGCTTGGCAAATGTATGCACGGAGCTCCAAGTAGCAGCCTCTAAAATGTCTTTGGTAGCCACTCCTCGTAAAAAGGCTGTAGTAGTGGCTGTAGCCCTTGTGGAGTGAGGCCTGATGTTTTCTGGAGTTGCCTTTCCATGAAAAGAGTAACAAAATCTAATGCAATTTCCTATCCATTTTGAGATTGTCTGTTTTGAAATTGCTTTTCCTTCCATTCCTGTTGCATATGCTACCAGAAGCTGGTCAGTTTTTCTATTGTTCTTGGTTCTGTCCAGGTAGTAGCGCAATTGTCTGTGTACATCCAAAGTATGCAGCAATCTTTCCCCCCTGCTCTGCGGGTTGGGGAAGAATGTTGGTAGGTGTATTGCTTGGTTTAATGATACCCTGGAGATCACCTTTGGCATAAAGGTAGGATTAGTTCTCATGGACACTCTATCCTGATGGAAGATAAGGAAGGGTTGTACTGCCATTAATGCCTGTAATTCAGAAACCCTTCTGGCTGAAGTGATTGCAAGCAGGAAAGCAGTTTTCCAAGATAAGTACTGTAATTCTGCTGTTGCTGCTGGTTCAAAAGGGGGAAGTGTCAACTTTTCTAACACAAAGTTCAAGTCTCATGTAGGCAATGGTGGTTTCCTTGGTGGCTTTACATTTTTAATTCCTCTGAGAAACTGCCTGAGTAGAGGTTGAGAAAAGACTGGAGGATCCATGTTGTATTCTGCTGAAATTGCTGATGCATGAATATTAATGGAGGAGTAAGACAGACCACTGTGGAAAAGCTCTGCTAAGTATTCCAGGATGTTAGCTATGTTTGCCAATGATGCATCTACACCTTTTGTTGCACTCCAAATGAGATATCTTTTCCATTTTGCTGAATAGGTTTTCCTTGTTGAGGGTCTGCGAGCCTCCAAGATAATGTCTTTAACCCTTTGAGATAAATATGGGTTATTTTGCCTTATATAATGTTCCAAGCAGCTAGTTGCAGTGTTTTCAAGTTTGGATGCAGGATTTTGAAGTTGTTCTGTGTTAGCAGTAGAGGTAGTAGGGGTAGAGGCCATGCGTGCTCCTGGGACATACTCCTCAGTAGTGGGTACCAATGTTGTCTCGGCCAGTCTGGAGCTATCAAGATGATCCTGGGATGATCTTCTTTGATCTTCAGCAGCACTTTGTGCATCAAAGGAAGAGGTGGGAATGTGTATACTGTCAGGTTTTCCCAACTGAAGGATAGGGAGTCCACCCTCCAAGCAAGTGGGTGGTATGTCCTTGTGCAGAATTTCTTCAATTGGTGGTTGTGTGGGGACGCGAACAGGTCTATTTCTGGCAGTCCCCATTTCCTTGTGATGGTTCTGAAGATGTCTGCATGCAGCATCCATTCGTGGGCATCCGTGGTGGTTCTGCTTAAGATGTCTGCTAGTATATTTTCTTTTCCTGGCACAAATATGGCTTGGAGCTGAATGTTGAAGCTCAGGGCCAAATTCCAGAGGTCCATTGCCATCCGGCATAGAGGATAAGAATGTGTGCCTCCCTGCTTGTTGATATACCACATAACTGTGGTGTTGTCCGTCCTTATCAGCAAATGACCCTGTTGAAGAAATGGTCTGAATGTCTGAATTGCCTGTTTTACTGCCAGCGTCTCTTTTTGATTTATGTGTAGGTTCATCTGGTCTTGAGTCCATAAGCCTTGTATGCACTTGTCCACCATGTGTGCCCCCCAACCGAGGTCTGAGGCGTCCGTGGTGATAGTCTGGCTTGGGTGAGGCCTGTGGAAGGGCAGTCCTTTGTTCAATTGACAGGCCTGGGCCCACCACTGGAATTCTTGTTTCAGGCATGGAATTATTGGAATTTGGGTTTCTAGGCTGTGCTTGTGCTGAGACCATAAATTCCTCAGGTACCATTGCAACTTCCTCATATGTAGTCTGGCATGTGGAATTATGCAGGATGCCATGTAACCCAGGGCTTGCAGTATTTTCCTTGCTGTAAGCTGGTTCTGCGTTGTTAATGCCATGAAATAGAGTGGTAGCTGCTTCTGTTTCTCTGCTGTGAGGAATGCCATCTGGTTTGATGTGTCCAGTTCTGCACCCAAGAAGGTTATCCTTTGGGATGGTATCAGCCTTGACTTTTTTGTGTTGACTGTGTATCCCAGGGCTTGCAGCAGGTCAATAACCTTTTTCAAATCTTTTGTTAATTTGTCCTTGCTGTCCGCTTGTAACAGGCAGTCATCCAGGTATGGATAAATTTGAATTCCCTGAAGCCTGCAATGAGCAATTACTGATGCCAGGCATTTTGTGAATACTCTGGGCACAGTAGATAAGCCAAAAGGCAATGCTGAGAATTGATAATGCTCTGATCCTGCAAGAAATCTGAGGTATCTTCTGCAATTTGGTCGAATGGGGACATGCAGGTATGCCTCCTTGAGATCCAGAGTCACCAGCCAAGACTCCTTGCCCAGCATGGGAAGAAGTTGCTGTAGGGTCAGCATTTTGAATTTTGGAACAATGAGATATGTGTTTAGAGCGGACAGATCGAGGATAGGTCTCCATTGGTTTTCCTTTCTTGGTACCAGGAAAAGCCTTGAATAAAATCCTTGTCCTTGTTCCATAGCCGGTACCTTTTCTATAGCTCTCATCCTTAGTAAGTGGTCTATTTGCTGTAGAGCGTTTGTCCTTTGGTTTGGAGGTAGGTTTGGCATTCCTCTCTTCCTTGGAAGAGTATGGAAGTGAAACCTGTAGCCTTTGTCTATTGTCTGTAAAATCCATTTGTCCCCTGTAATGTAATGCCAATTTACTGAAAATAAGGCTAGCTTTCCGCCTAAGGGTGCTCCCAGTTGTTCCCTGGTAGGCGGTTTCAGAGCCAAGTCACTGTGATTGTCCTGTGGAATTGGTAGTAGCTGGATCTGTGGCAGTACTTCTCTGGCTGTTAGGCTGCCACTGACGTCCCCTGTAGGCACCTCTGGATTGACCTCTGCCTCTAGGGCGTCTATTTCTGCTTCTCTGTCCTCTGGTGGTTTCTGGAAAGGACCAATTCTTGGAAGGCCAGTTCCTACTAAATCTCGGAGGCTGGACCTGTAAGAAATCCTTGACTGTCTGGACAGATTTAGCTTTTTCTTCCACCTTCTTCAACACTTGCTGTGCAGGGGAACCAAACAAACTGTGCTTTTCCATGGGAGCATCTAGAAGCTTTGACTTTACATGGTCTGGTAAGGATTGCTCTTTTAACCATGCATGCCTTCTGATCACTGTACCAGTCATAGCTGATCTAAAGGAAGCCTCCAGTGCATCATAGCTGCATTTTAAGGAATGATTACTGACCTGCTGAGTATTATGCACCAAATCCTGAAGGGACTTACGGTCTAAAGGCTCAGGCGAGGACAGTTTTTTAGTGAGCTGATCTAACAGAAATTCCTGATACTGAATCATGTGGCATTGACAGTTTAAGGCCCTAGCCGAAAGAGTAGCAGAAGTATAAACTTTTTTACCTCATCTCTCCAATGCCCTAGATTCTCTTTCAGAGGGAGGGCGTTTTTGGCAGAAGCAGCTGCTACAGCTTTGGGGCCCTGTGAAATAGTTTCTGGATCTGCTATAGGAGCCTTATACAAATGATAATGTGTGTCCGGAACCCTGTAGTATCTGTCGGGCTTAGCAGGGGCCGGAGGCAGTGAGTCAGGGGCAGTACAAGCATCATTAAATACATCATCCACAACTGTAAGTACTGGAGGAATAGCTAAAGGCCTATGTTGTGGTAAATGTAAAAAGGTCCTAAGCCTTTTCCTAGAGTCTGAAAAATCCTGGCCCTGTCATTGAAATTGTTCCCTCATAGCATGCAAGGTTTCCCCAAAAGAAAATTCCTCAGGAGGAGAGGCAGAAGGTATGGAATCCTCTACATCAGAGTCCTCATATGGAGAATAAGGGCCTTCTGGAGGATTAGTATTTTCTGAATCATCAGAGGAGTAATCTGAAGAAACTGGCTCAGGGGGCTCTGCTCTAGGCCTCTTCTCTGGAGGTGGGTGAGAGGCCCTGTCAGGGTGAGACTGGGTTCCCCTGATCAAAGAAATGAGATCCCCTGCTAGACTACATTTGAGTATTAGTGCTAGGCCTGTGAGAGGGGGTTTTAGCAGGTATGGCCTTTGAAGATTTAGCTGCTTTGGCCCTGGCAAAAGCCTTAATTGACATGGATGCAGGGGGCCTAGCAGCTCCACGTGCAGGAGTAGATACATCTAAGGGAATAGTATCTGATAAATCCTGAGAAACTGTAAGAGCAGGTGGATTTTCCGTAGCAGATTCAGCCATGCTGGAAGAGGCCTCCGTAGTAGGAGGAATGCTTTCGGCCGAAGGAAGAACCGAGGACTCGGTTTCAGCCGAAACCGGGACACTCGTGGTTGGTTTAACCGCGGTTTCGGCCGAAACCGCGGACCGCGAGTGTCGGTCCTTTTCCTTACGCTTTTTAGCTAAATGTGAAGTCGGAGTCTCCGACGGCATGATATAAGCAAAAGCGGAGCCGAAAAACTCCTCTGCAAACTCTGACCGACGTCTAAGTGTTCGTCGGTTGAAGGAAGCACAGGCTAGACAAGCTGCTACGTCGTGGTCTGGGCCTAAACAAGGTAGGCAGTAAGAGTGGAAATCTTTATGAGGTATTTGTTTCCCACAAGTTAAACAGTTATTCACTTTTTCTGACATCGGCTGAGGCAAGAAAGAGTCCCCAACGGGGTACTTAGCTTTTTAGAAGTCTTCAGTAGTAGCAATCTCTGGTTCTGACCGACCGGCACTTGCGAACAGCTTCTGCTTCGGGCGCCACGCAGCAAGAAAGACTGAGGAAAATGGCGTCGGCTGATGCCTTTATACCCGCTGAACTGCAGCTATGACGTCGGGTGAAGTGCGACATCAGCCGAGGCCAGACCCAGACTTTGGAATCCAGCCGACCGAAGGGCTGCCTGAGGCCAGGACAACCCATTTGTTAGGACTGCAGATGCATCCTTGAAGGACATCTGTAGAACTCCATCCTATTAGAGTTAAAGCTTACAGAAAACAACAAATGCCTTAAAACTCTCATAAAAGAGCATCTGCAAGGCACTTGGCTCTGCTTTTGCTCTATACCGAGATCATTTCTAATCCTGAAGAAAATACAAGCTGCAATACTTCAGACAAAACATTAGATGCGCTGTACTAAATTCTCATATAGTGATATTACACTTTCCCTTCTACCTACCACTGTAAACATTTAACTGATTATATTTAACTACCTACTCCTACTTAATCCTTGTTATCCCTCATCATAGGTTCATAGTTAGGTACTAGGCTATTAGCCCTAAGGCCTATATAAACCTAGCCAAAAAGGTACCCTGGCTTTCACCACCCAAGAAAATTATTTTCCTGTGCCGCAGAAGTGATCCCTGGGGTGAATTTCCTATTTCCCATCCAATCATCAAGATTTTTCTTGAAGTGTGCTAATGAGGAGCTCTGTTTGACATAGATAGGTAGTCTGTTCCAGAGTATGGGAAGTCTCTGGGACAGGAATCTATCCCTCCAGCATATTCTATTTATTGTGGTGACAAGGTTTAGGTCCCTAGAGCGTGTAGCTCAGAGGGATTGGGATTTCTTTAAGTGGAGCATGTCCAACAGCTCTGGGTTTGACATAGCTTTGTATGTTAGGCAGAGATCACCTCTGAGTAGGCAATATGCGACGGAGTAAAGCTGGAGTTTTTTGATACGGTCTGCATAGGGCATCTGTTTGAGGCCAGTAATCCTCTTTGTGAGGTATTTCTGTTGCCTTTCCAGTTGATGTAGATGTCTTGTGAGGTACATACCAAAAGGGGCGTTGTACTCTACAATGGGTCTAATGAGTGATGAGTAGAAGGGAACAATGACCTCTTTTTTCTGGATGAAAAACCTTTTGTGATGAGGTGAGCCACATAGAAGGATTTCCTGACCACTGTGGCAATGTGATTATCAAAGGAGAGATTACTGTCCACCTGTGTCCCAAGGTTATCACACTTTCGGCGTTAAGTTGACTACCACTTATGTGGTAGTTCATGGGTACAGAGTTTTTACCAAAGGGGATGACAATACACTTTTTGGCATTGAGCTTCAGGCCATGGCTTTGACACCAGGCATCTGTCTCAGTGAGGCCCTTTTGTAGTATGTCCACATCGTTAGGAATTTTGATTATGGCTCCTAGTTTGCAGTCATCTGCAAACATTGTTAGCCAAAGACCTTCTGTGTTAGCCTATACTTCAGAGAAGTAGATATCAAACAGGAGAGGACCCAGGACTGAACCCTGTGGTACTCCACTTGTCACTGGTCTGAAGTCAGATTTGGAGTCTGCTACTTTCACAGTGTGGGTTCTGTCCATGAGCCAGTTGGCAACCCATCTTGTGACATAGGGATTTATACCCAGTTTAGTGAGCTTATCTATAATTCCAGAGTGGGGGATGGTGTTGAAAGCCTTGGTGAGATCTAGATAAGCTGTGTGAACCACCTTACTTTCATCTATAGTCAATCAGGTTTAAGAGACATAATCTGCCTTTTACAAACCTGAACTGGGTAGTGCCCAGAGTTTGGAGATTACCAATGTCTTTGTTTATGAGTTCCATGATGATACGTTCCATGGCCTTGCAGACCAGGCTTGTCATGCTAATGGGGTGGTAGTTCCCGGGGTCCGTCGTGGCTCCCCCTTTGTGGAGTGGGATAACTATCACAGTGCGCCATTCAGTGGGCACAAAGCCTGAAGTAAGGCTATGACTGAACATGATACCTATGTAGGGTGCCAGTTCATTCTGTAGTTCATGTAGAACACAGCCTGGGATATTGTCAGGTCCCATGGATGCTGTGTTCTTGGCTTTGGAGTGTGTGTTTTTTGCCTGTGAAGCCGTGATTACAGGATCTTTCTATTCTTCCGGTACAGAGATGGGCCCTCTAGGGGGTGAGGGGGGGTAAAGTTAGCACTGAACCTATCTGCCAGGATGATGGCAATACCAGTTGGTTCTGTATATTTAGTGCCATTGTGCTGTAACTCAGATCTGCTCTGAGTGTTGCCATTGAGATTCTTGACATAGCTATAGAATGCTTTGTGGTTGTCTTTAGAGTCAGTGGCAATTTTGTTTTCATAACTAGCTTTGGAGGATTTTATGAGAGATCTCAGCGTCTTACTGAGGTTGACCAGGGAGTTCCTCCAGTCATGGGATTTTACTCTTTTTTGCAACAGTTTCTTTCTTCTGTTGTAGAATTTGTTTATGGCAGAGGACCACCAGATTGGCTTCCTTTTTTTGGAGGATAGCATCTTGGTTCTGTTAGGGATAGCATGATCCATGCACTTGTGTAAGTGCTTATAAAGTGCATTTGTGTAGGATTCAGCAGTTGTACCTCTATTGTCTGTCTGCATGGGTGTCATGAAGTTTGCCACTTCTGTCTTAAGAAGTGTGAAGTTGGCTTTGGAGAAGTTTTCTACGGTGGTTTCCCTAATTGGGGGTGGGGGCGGGATGTAGATGTCTAGGGTGATTAGCTTGTGGTCGGATCTGACCAATGAGGAATTGACCTCTGGTGTGGATCACCGGTTGCTCATGTTGGTATTGACCAGGTCTAGCATATTGCTGCCCCTGGTGGGGGTGTGAATAAGCTGATCCAAGGCATTGGAATTTATGAATTCCAGAAAACGTTGAGCAAAAGAGTTGGTACATGAGTAGTTTTCCCAGTTACTGGTGGGGTAGTTGAAATTGCCCATTATTAGGGTGTTGGGTTGTACCCTAATACTTTCCAGTGTATCAAGAAATGAGGAGTGGGAATCCTGGGGCATGGTGGGGGGTCTGTATCAAGCTACAATTTGGAATGCAGTCTTGCCCAGAGTTAGTTGCACTTGGATAATCTGGGATGCATTATGCTGTGCAACTAGCCTGGAGGTGTGGATATCCTCAATGAATATGGACACGCCTCCACCTTTAGTGCTTCGTTCCGGGATAGGTGGCCGAAAGGTGTGGTATGAATTATAGCCCAGTAATGCAGGGGTGCTCTCCGGAGTCTCTGTCACTGCACAGATGTCGATGTTCTCCATTTTAAGGAGTGCCTCGAGTGAGTGCATTTTGAGGTTTAGACTTCTAGCATTGAGTAGCATTACCCTCAGATTTTGCTTGCTTGTACCTGTTATGGTGGTGAATTTGTCATTTGAACCTTGCCTTTGCCAGTATCCAAAATCCCAAGGATGACAGGTGCAGGCCATCTCTGGCAAAGCATCGTGGTCTGTCAATCATGTCATCCCAGGCAAACAAATACTGGATCCCCTTAGAATGACACCAGAAGCTTAGCCAATTGTTGAAGTCAATCATTTTGTCCTTGTACTGTGGTACAATTCTGGGTGATGGCAGGATGCTACTCAGGGCTAGGGTCATACCTGCCTGGGCTACAAGATTGGAGAACTCCTCCATGTCTCTTTTCATGTAGTCCAGGGAGCTATGTCTCAGGTCATTTACACCAACATGGACAATGACAGTGTCATATCTGTACTTGTTGTTGAGTGACCTGAGTGCATGCATTATGTGGTGGATCCTGGCACCTAACAGGCAGCTGACAGTAACTTTCACCTTGTTTAGCCTGGTAAGTGGAACATAAGTGTGCCTGACTATAGAGTCACCTATGACTAGAGTGTTGGGTACGTTGTTATGCCTTATAGGCTGTGGTTGAGTGGCACACTGAGTTTGTGGGCTATGTGTCATTTGGGTTGTGTTGGGGGTAGGGTTTGCTTGCGTTTCTGCTTTGGAGGTCCCTGATGCTTGGGCAGGTTTTTATTGAGATCCTCTGTGAATGTAGGTGCGTGTTTTGTGTTTCTATGTGTGTGTTTTGGTGGTGTAGGTTTTGGGGGACTATGTGATGAGTGTGGTGTGGTGCAAGTGTTTATCTTCTTCTCTTGACTGTCTAGTCCAGTCTTGCGTGAAGAGAGCTTTGCTTCCAGTTTGGCTATATAAATGCATCTCTCACAGGTTGTAGTGTTGGATGGTAGGAGGAGAGGGTTGTCTGTGTACGAGGCAATTGCTGCATTGCCCCAAGATGCCCATATTCATCAGGTAGACAGGAGAAATCACCGGGAGCTGACCCACAGACATGTCTGGATAGGTGCTTATTTATTAAGTACTAAAAACCGCTTTCCTCTAGACAAGTGAGGAAAGTTGAGTGCTGTAGTAATTTGCAGGTTATTTAGTGCTTACAATGAGTTCTGAACAAGTGCTGAGTTCAAAGAAACAGACTTGAGTGCTGAAACAAGAAAACTAGCTAGTTGCAAGAAACAAAATTAAGCTAGAAGGCTTCCCTCCAACACAGAAATGCTTGGGGGCTCAGAAGCCTACAGTCTAGACAACTTGCAGGAAACAAGCTTAATTTTTTTTTCTTTCCCAGATGCTCTTATTGTACACAGTAGGAGTGCCTGAAATCAGAATATGATCTCACTGCACTCAGTTGAGTGAGCAAATGAGATGGGCCCAGAAGGAGTATCCAAACACAAATTTACAAGAGGGGCAGGCAGTTTCAAAGCACCAAGATTAACACCAAAACAGAAACAGGGAGAGAGGGTGGGGAACTAACTGAAAAAACAGAGTCAAAACTTCCAGTTCAGTTAATATTCAATGCAACACAAATAAATCAATTAAAATGCTGTATTTGAAAAAACTGCAGATAAAAGGTACTTAAATTCTTTTATACATCCAGTTGAATACAGCTAGATCTTTGCTGGACAAAGCTCAGGTTTTAGGCAGAAAATATTCCAAAACGTACCACTTAAATAGGCATTAACAGGATATCAATGAATGAAACTACCCCCGACTGCAATTACTGTCTATGCAGGATTCTAACAGGCAGTAAAATCTAGCAAACACTAACTGAAAAAACAGAGTCAAAACCTCCAGTTCAGTTAATATTCAATGCAACACAAATAAATTAAAATGCTGTATTACTTGAAAAAGGTGCAGATAAAAGGTACTTAAATTCTCTTATATGTCCAGTTGAATACAGCTAGATCTTAGCCGGACAAATATCAGGTTTTAAGCAGAAAATATTCTAAAATGTACCACTTAAATAGGCATTAATAGGACATCAATGAATGAGACTACCCCCGACTGCAATTACTGTCTATGCAGGATTCTAACAGACAATAAAATCTATCAAACACTAACTCAAAAAGCAGAGTCAAAACTTCCAATTCAGTTAACATTCAATGCAATACAAATAAATCAATTAAAATGCTGTATTATTTGAAAAAAGTGCAGATAAAAGGTACTTAAATTCTCTTATACGTCCAGTTGAATACAGCTAGATCTTAGCCGGCCAAAGCTCAGCTTTTAAGCAGAAAATATTCCAAAATGTACCACTTAAATAGGCATTAACAGGATATCAATGAATGAGACTACCCCCGACTGCAATTACTGTCTATGCAGAATTCTAACAGGCAATAAAATCTAGCAAACACTAACTGAAAAAACAGAGTCAAAACTTCCAGTTCAGTTAATATCCAATGCAACACAAATAAATCAATTAAAATGCTGTATTATTTGAAAAATGCAGATAAAAATGCAGATAAAAGGTACTTAAATTCTCTTATACGTCCAGGTGAATACAGCTAGATATTTTCCGGCCAAAGCTCAGGTTACTAATTTTAACCCAGATGTCAATATTTGTCTCCCCTTGTTTTTCTTTATATGTCTGTCTGCTGCAGCCTTATACAAATGCACAGGTAATCTCTTATTTTCTCCTCTTCCTATAGTTACAAATGGTATGATACAAGGTTAGTACTAAGCATCTGTTACATCTAATTATGGATGCAAAAATGTATATGTAACCAAGATGAAATTATATGCAATGCGGAAAGTGAAAATATACTGTATATTGCTTATGTATGTGAATATTGGAGCTTTTCTCTCCAGGCCTCCACTGAAAAAAGGGTATCAATTCCAGTCGGACTTTCTTGGTCAAAGATAAATAAATAATTTTCTACAAAAAATGAAATATAAATAAACACACACAAACAAATAACTAACTAAATAAATAGATGATTGATTCAGTATGCATCAAATCAAAATCATCACTCTTGCAACCATTATTCAATCTCTTAGCAACAAAACCTTCCAGACTGCCTACATAACTTTATTCAGATTTTTTCTATCCAATGGTATTCCTTCAGTTGTCTGTTCCAACATTAGAAATAACTTTATACCCAATCGATGACCTCATTTAAAACCACAGGTAAATCACACTCCTTCTTACCCCCAAACATAGTAGAATCACTGATTTCTTTTGATGATAATGTAGCAATACCAGCCACCTACATCTCTGAAACTCTTCCAAGACCCCTGGAAGGTTTCTTCCCATGTCTTCCAACAAGCACATGCAGTAATCTGCAAAGAGGTCAGTCTTTGCTATCTCCCATTTCTTCCTGCACTCCTCCTTTCTTTTTATGACTTCCTGGACCTCTACATTCCACCACCAGCTTTCCCGATATACCTTATTTCCATACCTGGCTCGACCACATATCTTTTCTGTAGTCCTAACACATGCTATTTTTAGGCGCTGCCACTCTTCTTCATCTCCATCTATTTCTTCCTCTTCTTGGGATGCTATAGCCCTCAGTAATTCCTTGAACTGCTGTACTTTCTCTCCAGTCAACTTCCAGGTCCTCAGCCTGGTCTCTGTTGACCTTAGAGCCCTCTCTGACCACTGCTTGCAGCTGATTGTGGCAACTAATGGTTTAAGCTGTGGGCTGACTGCTTCACTGGGGATGACTTTGAATTCAAGGATTCTACCCCAGTGTATTTTTCTTACTAGGAGGAAGTCTACCAGAGTTGCATGGTGGCTACTCTTGTATGTGATCTTGTGACCGTGTCTCTTTCTGAACCATGTGTTGGCTACTATCAAGCCATTTGCCAGACAGAGGTCTAGAATGGCTTCTCCTTTATTCCTTTTGCCACACCTGTGTAGACCCAGGCATTCCTCCTATCCTGTTCTGTCTGTCCCGATATATGCATTCAAGTCACCCATTATCACCACCAATTCATGTTGTTATGCTTTATCTAGTAGGTCCTGCAACTGCTGTCTGAATGCACTCTTTCCCTCATGGTCACAACCTTGCTGGGGTCATAGGCTGAGATTATTAGTACTGCCCTATCATTGCACTAGAGTCTGATTGCCATGAGTCTGTCATTAATTCTGATGATATTTCTCACTGCCTTCTGAAGCCTCACTCTCACAATTCCTACAACATTTCTAGCCTGTCCCCACCTGAGTAGTAGAGTCTGGATCCCAAGCCAAATGGCTTTGCTGCACTAGCCTTCCATCTCGTCTCTTGGATACAGAGGATGTCCAGCCTCCACCATATCATCATGTCATCCACTTCCAAGCTGTGTCCTATCAGTGAACTTACATTAAGTGCAGAAATTCTCAGTTCATGTTTGGCAGGTTGGTTGGTTTTACATCCAGCTTTCCCTCAACAGACCTATTCCAGGTAACCCAGGCTGGGCAACTAGTCACCAGCTGGCCAGTAGCTTATTTACCCAGGGCTGCTGGGCTTTATGGCAGGTGCAAACTGGCCAATAGGAGTACATATACCCACCATTAGCAAGGGTCCCTGGCATGGGTCAGAATAGGCCGGGTCCTCAAACCACTTATCACTGGTAACTAACCATGCCCATTTTTGGTGACATTAGTCAACATGACTGAATCACCTAGAGCCATATTTTACACCAAGTGGCTAGCCCTGCCACAGCACACAGTCTGTGATCCATGTTCTCCTACCTTGAGGATACCGTGCACCACAGTAGATGCCCAAAGAGGTTGGTCTGTACAATCTTCCCCTATATGGCAGCATGTAGAGCCTGTGCTGCTGCCCACAGCTACATTCATTGGTGAGTTTGAGATGGAAACAGCATGTTTTTTGGACATGGGAGAAACCCCACGTAGACACAGGGAGAACAAGCAAACTCCAAACAGGCATTGGTCAGAGGTCAGGATCAAATCTTGTACCTTGTGCATGGGAGGCGAAGATCTTAACCATTAAGACATCTGGTCTCTAACTCTTATGCTCCTTCAGTTTTCATAACACTAGTTTGACCCCCCCCCCCCCATACTCACTGGCTTTCCCACTATGCTATGGTATCTCTGTTGTCAACATATTCATTCTATAATCAATATAAAAAAGTTAGATCAAAACATGTAGTCAATGGACAACAAGGAAGGTGTAAGCATTTTGTAGGAAAAGGAAATATTGACTGAGGAAGAAATGCAGAGAATTCTTGTAGGAGTAATATCCACATTAAAAAGTGATAGGAAAGTTGTGAACATTAAATTGTAAAGTATGTGTCATCATAGACATCAGGCAAAGGTTATGAGACTAACTCAGAGTAACTGGCATCAGAAAGAGACATATAATAGGTGTGGTAACAGCACAGATGATATTTAATTAAGCTTGCCAATATTAAGGTTTATTAAGGCATATCATGGTTGTTAACTATGAAATCCAGAGAGTTGATGGAAAAATGTAGGTTGAGATATATTTAAAGACAACTAATAAGAAAAAAATGGTGCAGTTTGTTTTGTGATTGGACAACTCATTGTGAGCCTCTTACTCAGGTTAGTGTTGCTAAGTGTGCCAGTCAACTAAACAGCAAAGTTACAAGTACTATTTTAGCAACAGATGCTTGGGAAAAATTCTAAACACATCGGTGGTCTCCACTTCATTATTATAGTGCAATCTGTGTTAGTATATACATACACACACACACACACACACACACACACACACACACACACACACACATACATTCAGATTCACTTCAGAATCTCAAAATTCCGAAACATTGAATTTCATATAAATGAGACCATATGATTGATGTTTCAGGATATCTAAATTCTGAAACAATCCAAAACAATCCAAAAAAAAAAAAAAAACAGTATAAATGTTTCTGCAGGGAGGCAAGCCCCCCTGCACCCCCACCCCCCCTACTTAAATATTCCAACTCTGAGATCTCACTACAGCAAGGAAAAGGGAAATCTCCCATTCCGCGCCATATGCAGATCTCTGTTCACAATGTCGGGATTCCGAAAGTTCGATCATATGGTCTTGGCCATATGAAATTCGATCTTTCAGGATTTCGACATTGTGAAGTGCTCCCATATATATATATATATATATATATATATATATATATATATATATATATATATATATATATATACATATACACACATATCAGACATAGAGGATATAATTTCCCACAATGGAATGCAAGTGGGCAAAAATGATTATTTGTATGATTCTTTACTTATTGGCTATGTTAACTGTAAGTTTGGTTCTATTGTCCCAGCTTATGGCCCTTTCAATTGATTGGTCTTTTCCACAGTGTCAGCTCAATAAACTTGTGTCTGATGAGCTAGCTTGTCAAATAATGATCTGCAGTCGAAACAGAAAAAGGTGTTTCACTGAATACAAATGTAAAAAAATGGTGAATGGAGTAAAACAGTACAACAGTCGTGGTTAAGAAAGGGCTAGTTGAGGATGTATTCTGGCACCCCGGCTGTTTTTGATTTATATAGCTATTATCTTTGACTTTACAAAGACAGATTACAAATGTTTGGAAGAGAATGGCCATCAGTGTATGCTGATGACAATGTATGAAACCTCAAATAAATGCCCACAATTGTAAAATAAATACAAAGATAACCAACGTTATTAAAATTATGGATTGTAATGATAAGGGATACACAGGTTTAATGTGATCTTGAAAGGTGAAAAAGATGAGCTTATTAAATATTACACACATTTATGTATAGTTTCTTTTGTTGCATAGAGCTGAAGTAGATTATGTAAAATTTTTCAGGATTTGCATACATACATACACAAACACGTGTACTGCAACTCTCTCTCTCTGTACATATATATATATATATATATATATATATATATATATATATACGTATATATATATACATATACATATACATATCTATTGCTCAAACTCAAAACTAAAACATATCTACATTATGTGAAAAGTACAAGAAAGAAAGAAAAACAATGCTCCACTTATAATGGTATAATTGCACAACAGCCAGTTTTGGATTAGGTAAACCAAAGATAAATTTACTGGTTATAGGCAGAACAGATTTATGTGCCAGCAACATCAATGTGGAGGTGCCAAGCCCAGCATACTGTGAAATAAAAACAACTCTGCCTAAAGTTGTATTTTTGGGAACTTAGAAACAGTAAATTAAAAAGTTATGACACATAAGCAGAGCCTGGATTTCTGGCTTAGCATCACAGAATATGAGCCGGGGAAGTAAAATGTTTTATTAGGTACACAAGGTGAGGTGAATCAAAATTCAGTTAATATTACAAATTCTACACATAAAATAAAATATATGACAAGAGTAAAAATACCTCTTTTCTACCATACAAAAATATAAAGAAGTCTGACATCACTCATTACGCAGCACAAGGCCAAAATCCAGCAGAACAGTCTGTGGGAATATAGGATTAGTAATGATGCATAAAGCAAATAATGCTGTCTGTAACATGAGATGCAGAATGTCCACTTTGTGATATGTATTAGACCGTCTGATGCATATAAACCGCATACATACATTGATGGACTATTTGCATGGACTTGACTATGAATAAGTTTTAACCAAAGAAATGAAGGGACTGCATGAACGGATGTGTGATATTAATTACACAGATGCCATAATTGAAATTAAGGCGCTGAGAGTTCTGAATAATATGTGGAGAATGATAAGCAAAGGCAAAAGTACCATGCAATCAATGTCTTTTAGCACAGTTTTTTTAATATTACTAAAATATCCTTTTACAGAAATGGAATTAAGTACTGAGAATGTTGTAACAATCTTAGCTAACTCAAAAATAAATAACCTCAAATAAATCAGGTGACAGTATAGAGAAACAATAACTCCTGAAATAAAGTTTACTATATATATGAAGGTGGAACTGACTTTTGAATTAACCTCAGCTGACCTTTGACATTACTTTAGATGTCTGGTAGACTCCCATTTCCTAAAGAATTATACAAAAGGGACTCTGTCAGTGCCAACAATATAACTGCAGCTTAATTTGGAAAAAAAGCAATGCCTAAGTTGTAAGTCTGGATAAAGAATGCCAATCACTATAACTGCTGTCTCAGCAAGACAGAACAAAAACTGTTCCTCCTCTTCAAAGATTTCAAGGACCTTTTCCCGGGCCAGTACAATATCCCTTTAAAGAAGGGGAATGCCTGGTATGAATTGGGTCAGGTATGGAGTGATATCACTGGCATTCCCAGCACTGGAGAGAAATGTATCACCAGCATGATAACACCACCCCCAACCTGCTCTACCAATAGGAGGCAGTGGTTCAGAAGCACATGCCAAAGATGCACTGTAAGCACTTTTGTTTTTGGATACTACTATTGTCTTGTACTATGTACAATGTTGTATGTGTATACTACTATTGTCTTGTACTATGTACAATGTTGTATGTGTGTACTACATATTGTCTTGTACTATGCACAATGTTGTAAGTGTATACTACTATTATCTTGTACTATGTACAATGTTGTATGTATATACTACTATTGTCTTGTACTATGTACAATGTTGTATGTGTATGCTTTAGCAGCATGTACTTACAGCTGCACAGGAATGCTGGCTGAATGTTACAGGGTTCTGCAGAAAGTGGGAGAGGTATCTGCTTCTGTGCCAGTGCACTGTACAGCTATACTTGTGTTTGTAGTATATATGCACGTGATAATATCTTCTCATTGTATTACCCTACTGAAGATCCAGTTGTGGAAGAAGAGTACAGGTCATGCATGTGTATCTAGTCTTGGGGTTGCTGGTGTCTGTTGAGTTTACCCCTCAGAGGGGGACTGTAGTCCCTTTACATGATGGCGCTGTACCATGATCTTCGATCTCCTCTATGGCATTAGACCTGAGTTAGACAAAGCTAAGGTGGGCCCAACAGACCTAGTGAACAAGGAGTAGACTTGGGCACAAACTGATGGCCAGCTGTGGAAGCCCAAAAAAAAGAACAACAATTAAAAAGTGCAGGGGAAACTGGATGCCTGTTTTGACAATGTTAATTTTCTTTCTGACAGAATTGGTAGAATAGCATGATTACAATGCCACACCCATCAGGCCTCCAGAGGAGCAACCAATGCCTACCTTTGGCCAATCCAGTCAGTGAGGAATGAGTTTGGTTTCCCAGCTGACCCACAGTACAACAATCATGCCAGGAGTCCACCATATGCTATTCCTGGAATGTTTCTTCACTTATATGTCATTTCTAATTCTTTGTTCATAGGTTCATAGATTAGTACTAGTCTAACTGCCCTTGTGGACCAGTTTAAGCCTAGCCAAGTAATCCATGTGAGAATCAAACCCTTTACCTTGTGTCTGTAAGGCAAATATCTTAACCTCCCTCTTCCAACCCCAATCCCCAGCTATTCACTTTCTGCAGGGATGTGTCCATCCTCTGACCTCCTCACCTTTTATGTACATAGCTTCCTTTGTCTGCCTATGTTTGTCTTTAGCATTTGTCTGCTCCTTCTACCTTCCTTTCTCCCTCTGTCCCACTTATAGCATTCCCATGGCACAGTCTCCATATACCTTTTATTAAAATTACAAAAGGGGCTATTTCTAGGAAACAAATCCTTCCACCATTCATACCATATGCTTACCCTTTTACCCCTGCTTGTTTTTCTCCCATTTCCTACTTTCCCACCTACCACATCTTCAACATTTGTATGACAAACAGGGTTGCCACTTTGTTGTGTATACGCACAGTGGCCTAACTGTTGGCCCTTGCTTTCAGTTATGCTGCGCTTCTTGTGTCTGACAACTGCTAACTGCAGCAATATGTCACTGCATTGCATGCAACGGTGCACACCGACTCAAGCACACTACATGTAAAACTCACCATGCCAGCCACGTGAACTGCTGTACAGATGCTCTTGCTGTAACTAACTTTAGTGGTGGTCATTCCATTAGTGCCACTGTTTCATAGGTTGGTACTAGGCTATCGGCCCTAGGGCCTACACAAGCCTAGCCATAACAATTCCAAGGATATTTCTTCCCACAATATTTACTTTACTGGACCCCTGTCTAGCAGGGTGGCTGACGTGATCCCCGGGGTGAATTTATAATCTCCCATCCAATCATCAAGGTTCCTTTTGAAGAGGGCCAAGGAGGCGCGCTGCTTGACATTTATGGGCAGTCTATTCCAGAGTATGGGGAGTCTCTGGGTCAGGAACCTATCCATCCAGCATGTTTTGTTCATTGTGATGACAAGGTTTAGATCCCTGGAGCGTGTGGTCTGAGGGATTGGGATTTCTTTAAGTGGAACATGTCCAACAGCTCAGTGTTTGACATGGCCTTGTATGTTAAGCAGAGATCACCTCTGAGTAGACGATATGCCACAGAGTATAGCTGGAGTTTTTTTTAGATGGTCAGCATAGGGCATCTGCTTTAGGCCTGTGATTATTTTAGTGAGGTATTCCTGCGGCCTTTCCAGCTGTTGCAGATGTCTTCTGAGGTATATACCAAATGGGGCATTGTACTCTATAATGGGTCTAATGAGGGATGAGTACAGTGGGACAATGACCTCCTTTCTTCTTGATGAAAAGCCCTTAGTGATGATGTGTACCACATAGAAGGATTTCCTGACTGTTGTGGCGATGTGGTTATCGAAGGTGAGACCACTGTCCACCTGTGTTCCTAAGTCTCTCATCACACTTTCAGTGTTTAGTGTACTGCCACCTATGTGGTAATTCATGGGTACATGTTTTTTTCCCAAAAGGGATAACTATACATTTCTTGGCAGTAACCTTAAGTCCATGGCTCTGGCACCAAGCATCTGCTTCTGTAAGGCCCTTTTGTAGAATATCCACATCATTTGGGGATTCAATAATGGCTCCCGGTTTGCAGTCATCTGCAAACTTTGTTAGCCAGAGTCCCTTATGTTGGCCTTTACTTCAGAGAAGTAGATGCCAAACAAGAGCGGTCCCAGGACTGAACCCTGAGGTACTCCACTTGTCACTTGTCTGGAGCTGGATTTGGAGTCAGCTACTTTTACAGTCTGGGTTCTGTCAGTCAGTCATTTGGCAGCCCATTGAGTTATGTAGGGATTTATGCCCAGCTTAATAAGTTTATCTATGATTCCAGAGTGGGGGATGGTGTCAAAGGCCTTGGCAAGGTCCAGATAGGCTGTGTTGACTGCCTTACCCTCGTCCCCAGCTCTGGAGACTGATTCGAAGAAGTCAATCAGGTTCAGGAGACAAGATTGGCCTTTAACGAACACAAACTGGGTGGGGTCCATTGTTTGAAGGTTGCCAATGTCTTTGTTTATAAGTTCCATGATAATACATTCCATGCCCTTGCAGATTAGGCTCATCAGACTGATGGGATGGTAGGTCCCGGAATCAAAGGTGGATCCCCCCTTGTGGAGTGGGATAACCGTAGCCGCTCAGTGTGCGAAGCCTGAGGTGAGGCTATGATTAAACATGACACTTAGGTGAGGTGCCAGTTCATTTTGTAGTTCATGTAGTATACAGCCCGGGATGTCATCTGGTCCCATGGATGCTGTATTCTTAGCTTTGGAGAGTGCAGTTTCTACCTGTGTGGCCATGATTACCAGAATTTGGCAATATTTTAGTATTGAGATGGGCCCTTTGGGGGGGGGTGAAGTTGGCACTAAATCAATCTGCCAGGATATTGGCAATATCCTTGGGATCAGTATATTTTAATGCTATTCTGTTGTAGCTCAGAGCAGATCTGAGCATTGCTATTTAGATTCTTGACATAATGATAGAATGCCCTGTGGTTGTCTTTGGAATATTTGGCGATTTTATTTTTGTAACTAGCTTTGGAGGATTTTATGAGGGATCTCAGCTACTTACTGAGGCTGGTAAGGGAGTTTTTTGCATCCTGAGATTTTCCTCTTTTCTGCAACAGTTTCTTTTTTCTGTTGTATAGTTTGTTTATGGCAGGGGACCACCAGATTGGCTTCCTTTTTTTGGAGGAGAGAGTCTTGGTTCTATTTGGGATGGCAAGATTCATGTTCTCTGGAGCCTTGAACCAGATCTCAGTTACTGCACAGATATTGATGTTCTCCATTTTTAGGAGTACCTCAAAAGAGTGCATTTTGAAGTTTAGACTTCTAGCATTGAATAGCAGTACCTTCAGATTTTGCATACTTCTATCTGTTACGGTGGTGGTTTTGTCCTTTGCACCTTGCCTAAAAAAGGCACTATAGGGGTGGCAAGAGCTTTAGCCAGTAACCTGAATCCCAGGGTAGACAAGTGCAGACCATCTCTGGCAAAGCATCATTGTTTGTCGATCATGTCATCCCAGGCAGACATATACTGGATCCCCTTTGAATGACACCAGAAGCTTAGCCAATTGTTGAAGTCAATCATTTTGTCCTTATACTGTATCATTCTGGGCGAAGGCAGGATGCTACTCAGGGCTAGGGTCATACCTGCCTGGGCCACATGATCCAAGAGCTCTTCCATGCCTCTTTTCATGTAGTCCAGGAAGGTACGTCTCAAGTCATTCACTCCAACATGGACAATGACAGAGTCATATTTGTACTTGTTGTGGAGTGACTTGAGTGCATGCATTATGTGGTGGATCCTGGCCCCCGACAGGCAGCTGACTGTAATTTTGTCCTTGTTCAACCTGGTGAGTGGGACATCAGTGTGTCTGACTATAGAGTCACCTATGACTAAAGTGTTGGGTACGTTGTCTTGTCTTAGGGTCTGTTGTTGGGTGGCACACTAGTCTTGTGAGCTATGTGTCACTTTGGTTGTGACTGGTGTTTGCGTTTCAGCTTCGGAGGTCCTTGTTGGTTGGGCAGGTTAATGTAAAGGGCCTCTGCATATGTGGGTTTAGTGTTGCTATGTTTGGGTCTTGATGGTGTGGATTTTGAAGGGCTATGTGTTGCTTGAGGTGTACTGCAGTTGTTAACCTTCTCCTCTTGACTGTCTAGTACAATCTTGGCTGGAGAGAGCTTTGCATCCAGTTTGGCTATGTAAGTGCATCTCTCACAGGTTGTAGTGTTGGGTGGTAGGAGGAGAGGGTTGCCTGTGTACATCAGGCAGTTGCTGCATTGCCCCAGTATGCCCAGATTCACCAGGTAGACAGGAGAAATCACCGGAAGCTGACCCTTGGACATGCCTGTTTAGGTGCTTTTTTTGCTTACCTTTGCAAGGTACTTTGCAATTATAGGCTGTTTAGTGCCTACGATGAATTTCTCCTTGTTAACAAGGAGAGTTGAGTGCTTGCATCAGTTTAAGGCTTCCTAGTGCTTTCCAGCAGATTCTAGAGCAAGTGCTAGTCACAGGGGTTCAGCTTTTAGTGCTACTACTGAGAAACCAGCTAGATCTAAGAGACAATTTGAAGAGCAGACTTTCTGGCACCTGGAATAGTTTAACCGTAGCCTTGTGGTGCTGCATGATGTGAAAAACACAAGTTTTTAAGCCAGAGAGTTGAAAGGGATAGAAATCAGCCTAAAATGGCTAATAAAATTACAATTTCAGAGCTGGAAACCACTCCCCTAGTATTAGATAGGCAGTACAATGCTCACCACTCCCACTGGTAAACAGTAGGACTTCCCTCTACCAGAGCAAGGCCTGGATAGCTCTGAACACAGAAAATAAAGTCCTGAAACCAGCAAAGCCTGGGATCTGGACTATATTAGCTAGGAAAGGTGGGAAACAAGCAAACAAGATAGTATTTTTGGGGGGAGGGCTTGTTTTTTTTGTTAAAACAGGCTAAACAATGCAATAATACAGTAAATAAACACAGAAAAGATTAACGCACTTGAGTGTGTAGCCCTAAACAGTAAATGCAATTAAAACTCTACAAAATTAGCAATTTAAAACTTTTTAAATGAAGCAAAGCAAGTGCACAACTGAAAAACGATTTAAGAGGCAGTAATACAGTAGAATTAAGTAGCTAGTCTTCTTCTTCTTCTTTTGGCTTTTCCCGGTTAGGGGTCACCACAGCGGATCGTCTGTCTGCTCATGGTTGGCAGTGGAATTTTACGGTGTCGAGTTGCCAGCCCGGCGTCCAGCCTTCCACAGAAGGCACACACACACACTCATGCCTAGGGCCAATTTAGAGTGTCCAATCCACCTACAGCATATGTCTTTGGGATGTGGGAGGAAACCGGAGCACCCGGAGGAAACCCACGCAACCACAGGGAGGACATGCAGACTCCACACAGAAGGCACCCCAGCCGAGAATTGAACCGGAGAACCTCTTTCTGTGAGGTGGCAACGCTAACCGCTGCACCACCATGGCCGCCAGAATTAAGTAGCTAGTCTACATATACATAAAAGTCTTTATGTACAGAAAAGCAGCTAAAACAACACAAATAATTCAGATGCAGTACAACCTAGTGCACTTGAGTTGTAGCAATATTAAGGCTCTGTTGCTTGCAAGGCATATAAGATTCCGTAGTGCTGCTCATGTCATGTCTTAGGACAGTGTTGATTTTTCCATTAGTGTGACATCTCTGCTATCTTATGGGGTCCTTTGCTCAGCATGAAAAAAAATCTCTTGCCAGCTACACGGCTACTTAGCTCTCTCTTACTTTGTATGGCAATCTCCTTTGATATTAGCATCTGTGAATCCCTGTCCATGTTCAAAATATAAGTCTCAAGAATTCTGATTCAAGGTTTTTCTTGTTTTGTGCCTGACTCATACTAAATGGATATTTTCTAGTAACAAGCTTTTGTGGGAGTTTTTATGCAACTCTTTTCATAATGGCATGCTTCAAAAAAAAAAAAAACACATTTTAACAAAATTCATCTGCTGACCAGAAATACTTTTGATATGTAGTTATATGCAAAATCAAGGAAGAAATTCTCTACAGCATAGGAAATGGTCATCTTTCAACCATGAACACATAATAGATGTTAGAGTAAAAGGAAATGGACTTTAAGAGAGGTGTCATCAGGAAGCATATTTCAAAGTATGTCTTAATGTCTTTATTATATTGCAAGTTGAAATTACAAGTTTAAATCACCTTATAACCTAGACATGTAGCACAAAGATTAAAAAACGGACGGTGCAGTGGTGCAGCAGTTGCGTTGTCACCTCAAAGCAAGAGGTTCTCCGGTTCAGTTCTTGGCTGGGATGCCTTCTGTGTGAAGTCTGCATGTCCTCCCTGAGCTTGTGCAGATTTCCTCCGGGTGTTCGTTTCCTCCCACGTTACAAAAACATGTGTCTGAAGCGTTTCTCCCCAGGCCTCTGCTGAAAACTGGCTTTGTTCCATGTCAGGCTTTCCCAGTAAACAAATGTTAAATAAATAAATAAATAAAATAATAATTGATTGTTTGTGTTCTTATTTACAATACCAGCCACTAAAAATCAAGCCTTAATCAAATAAATATTCTCAGTCTGTGAATATAACAGAAGAGAATGTACAAAAGTCTGAAACTAGGGAACATATTTCAGAGTGTTTCAAGAAAACAATTTGCCCTTTTCATATAAACTGGCGCTGTCATGTGAAAGCTTCTGGATTGTATTTTTTGTGTGAGCAAAGTCTACATACTAAGCTTTTAGTCTATAACTGCTGTCAGTCAGAAAAGGACTTATTTACATGTTGACAACATTAATACAACACAATTTATGTGCTGCTAACGAATTTTATTTTCCACATCTGGGTCTGATTACTCCCTACTCCAGTGTCATACTGTTTCATTAAGGAAACAGGTTGAAATTCCATGATTCTCTCTGAAAAGAGGCAGTTATAGTTAATTGGTCTTACCTGATTAATAAACACAGAAGCAAATAAATACTTATAACATTGTATGCCTCCAATTACAAACTGGTTTCATATTACTTTGTGTATATGTGGGTATCTTAAAAAGAAAAACGGCACAATACTGGATGAAATACTTAAACGAAACATAAAATTGAAAATGTCATGTAAGGAACAAAAACAGGGTAACTAATTTAGTTAAGACTGCAAAGCATATAGTCTACAAAGTAAAAATTAATTTGGATTCAGGCAAAAATGCAATAATCAGGCTTTTGAACCTGCTGGAAACTGAAAAAGAACCACAATCAAACATGTGTCATCTACTTACAAGCTCAAGCTTCCAAAGCCTGAGGCATAAAGGTGAGGAAGGCAAAGTAATAGTTACAGTAAGCTCCGGGAAATTAATTCCTCAGAAATGAAATGATTTTAATGGAAGCGTAATAAGATTTTTGGTTTTAAGCTTGATCAAAATAATGTAAAATGCTGGGTCTAGATCGTGTTAAATAAGATCAGGAAAATGTGACTTAAAACTCAAATAAAAAGCTATGTTTGCATGACCATTGTATTTTACAAAGTTATGAACAAAACAAATTGCTTCACAATGGTTCTAAAGGGGAAATGGAGACTGGTTATTATGATAATGAGACAACAGGTAATATTTATTATTTATGTGTCATGGGAGCAATCGGTATAAGGAAGAAAGCTGTGCTTCGCATGCAGTCATTGAAAGCTCTTCTGACCTTTTAAGGAGTTCACAGCACAAATGATACTGCCTAACAAAACCTATGGTACTACCAATCCAATATATAATACTTCTTCCATTACCTAACACAGCCTTTCATCTTTCCTTTTCTGTTGCTATCCATGGTGCTCTAGTCTTCCCCTTTAAATAGCTTGTCTGTCATTTTTATTGCCTCATGTATTATCTATTAATGTTCTTAATACTACCACAATATATGTGGTACTGAATGTACCAGCTTTACTATTCCATAAAATGGTGACTGCATTACTAAGATTTTTTTTGTCCTAATGTCATATCCTTCAGTAGTATACAACTGATATTATATTATGAAATTTTCCAAATTGTGTATATTGCTTTTGTTTTGCATAACTTGTATTGTTTTATTTGAGTTTTCTATTTTTGCTTTGTATTGGTTTTGCCAACCCACTGCTGAAATTATATTGCTCTGATCAACACAGTATTCTAGTTAATAAACTAACAAAGAACAAATAAATTGTTATGTACTGGGTATGCATAAGAACTAGGACACTGAAGTAGTTCAAAAGATTAAAATATTTTTCTCCTACAGAGAATTTCAAAAAATAAAACAGAAATGTTTTAAACATAAAGGTTACTATAGCAAAACAGACTGGGACACAGTTCTACATGCACAATAATGCAAGTGTTAAAACAATACAAGATAGGTAAGTAGGGCAATGAAACACAAAGCTGCTGCCACACTGCAGATGGAGTGTTAGCATCTGTGCCTACACAATATGCCAAGAGGTAACACCAGCAGGATCTTGTTCTACTGTTCGACATGGTATGGTGTCAACATGCAGGTGACAACACAGAGACAGACGTATGAAAGAGATGGGTAGGCAAGGGACAATGCCAAGATGCCAAATAGTAATTCAGAGCATATGATTCTGATGAAGCACATTCTGACCTTAAGTAACAAGTGCATCACTCTACATCACCATTATAGTTCAATGTGGAGCGTGCAGAATTAAACAGCCCAAGGTACCCATAGTGGAATGCATGTCATAACCACCTGAAACAGGGTAACTTCTATGTCAGTGGAAACTGTGCCCTACACAATGAGTAAGGCTAACAAATGTGGGAATTATTAATGCATAGTGCACACCAAGATGTATGTCATGGAACACTGCTGTCTTAAAAGAAAGCATCTGTGAACACCTTTCCAATGCTCATACGGGTGTGGAGACTAATGCCATGATTAAACATGTGAAAAATATGGATGTCACACATTCTTTTAAGTTTGCCATCCTTGAGATAATACATGAGAACATGAAAGGGAATGGTATTAAATCTAAGACCAGATATACAGAATAAATATGGATCGCTGTATTTAGATCAGACAACTATCCAGAGTTAAATGGATACATATCAACGAAACCTTTGTTAAAGGTTAGACAGCTTAGAAGGTGATTATTGGTAGTTTATGATCATGTTATTTTAATTATGTAGATATTTAAATGAATTAATGTGTCTGTTTTATACTGCCTGATGAAGCATTTTATTGTGTGAAAGTTAGTAGCATTCTTAAATAGTTTTTGTGATCCTTGAGCCAAAGTTGTTTTCTTTGTTGTTTTTTGTATAGCCACTTTGCATCTTCTGCCCTGGTTTGCCTGCTTGACGTACCTTTACTTGAGTATGACCAAGTTTAACACAGCTAAGATAAAATTAAATGCAGTGATTTAATGACAAAGTCTGTAGTGTCGTGCACTATATTGTTAGTTATGGTGCTATGTACTTTCTACAGTTACCATGTGATGCTAATGGATATACAACATATGCATGGATATTTTGAATGTTTCAGGCATTATAATACAGAACAGAATATATGGTTTACACTATACTGAATTCAGTTGTTCACTGTGGGAACAGTAATGGATATATCAGTTCAGTATACCTGTACAGTACACTGAGGGCAATGCACAGTTAATTAACTTATGATTCTGGCTCAGTTTCTGTGACCTAGTATTATATAGAGTTATAATAAAATACAATTGATGAAGTGCATACCAACATTCTTGTTTCATACAGTCTTGCAGTATTTTTAGGCAGTTGCCAAGAAAACTTGGTGTATGCTGTGTTGTTCAGTAATAATCACAAAGCTACCAGATGAGGTGTTTAATATATAGCATATAGATCTGCAGAGATAAGCTTCAGGACACCAATTCAAAAATATGCTTCCTATTATGAACTATCTTTAGAGGTGTGCCATCACCCCAGCCACTATGTTTCCTGGTGGGTTACATATTTAGTTACTATAGCAATAAAAAATGTGCTAGTGTTGGCAAATACATTACATCCAGAGATTTGGTGCTCTCATTGCCTGGTAGTTAGGATTCGGCACTCTCACCGCCATGGCCAGGGTTCAATTACTGTTTAGGAAATCTTCAAAGTATTTTTAATCTAGCAGTTAATGAGCTGCCCCCTGTGCCAAGGGGGCATGGTTTGAATCTTTCCACCGTCATTTACCTACTGTGTGACCTTGAGCAATTCAATCTTTCAGACAGTGCTTTGGTGCAATTAGGAATTTGAGCTAGGCTGCTTAATGACCACTTGGACTGCATGCCTAGTAACTAACAAACATGAAGTAAACATGAGAAATGGCCCTATCCCTTTACTCCAGCTCATATTGTTTGTTGAGAGGTGATTCTCTGATCCAGCCCTGATGACTATGCTACATAGTCATAAGAAAAATTATACAAGGGTTATGTGTTCCATGGACCTGAACCTTATGAGTCTAACAGAACTTGCTGGAGAGAGAGAGAGATACATATCCCAAAGGATACCTGGTCTATGGAATAAACTTCCCATCTTCATAAAACAAATCTTGTCCTTCACTCTTTTCAAAAAGAATTTGGATAAATGGATGATGAACTGTAAATTCACTCCTGGGGTACTACCCATGTCCCTTATGGACAGAGGCAGTCTGTAGAATGACTCAGGACTCCAACACTCAAACACCCACTACCCTGTCACTACCCCATCCCATATCTGGGGAATTAAGATATAATATTGTCATATCTTGAGTATTATTGACTAGACTTGTTTTCCATTAACCTAGTAATCACCTACAAATGTATGAACCTATGATCAGGCTATGCTATGGTCAGAAAACATGCAGATATATGCTGGATAATGAAAAAAAATCACATAGAAATAAAAGTTTTGTTCAGATAAGCAGCATGCATATGGGCTTTCCATCTTATTGGGTAGGGATAGCACTTTAACAGTCATGTCAGTGCTGCCTAGGACCGTCAATTAATTGAATGTGACTAACTGCTTAAAACTCTCATGAGATTAAAATAATTAAAACTTAATCTTGAAAATTTAAGTCAGGCTGTCATTAGAAAGACAGCTATTTTGGGTTACTCTCCCTACATGTGCATGACACTACATCAGTAAGTTTATAAGCTATGCCTTCACACACTATGCCTGCTATGCATGGCATAGAAAAACATGTTTACAGCTCTAACCATAACATTACTTTGTTATATAGGTTCTACAAGAACAGGGTACCATATTGGGAAAGACTTTTTCAACAATACATTCATTACCCATCATGCTGCCATACCATGTAATATGGGTACTATAGAGTACACCATGCATTGTGTTGTCACTGATGGTATGAGAGAGTACATTCTTCACCTTGATGGTGAGAGACAATACACTGTACACCTTGTTGTCACTTATGATGAGAGGCAGTACACTGTGCACCGTGTTATCACTGATGGTGAGACAGAGAGAATAAACCATTTACTGCATTGTCACTGATTGTAACAGACAGTATACTGTGCACTGTGTTGTCACTGATAGTGAGAGATGGTACACTGTGCACCATGTTGTCACTGATGGTGAGAAAGAGTACACCCTGCCCATGTCACTAATGGTGAGAAAGGCACTTCTGGCACTGAGAGGATAGTGGTGGCAGCGTATGAAAGATATCACTATAAGTGAGCAGTCCGAGCACCTTGAACTATGATGTCATTGTTTGTGAGGAAGTGCATCAATGACTGAGGTAATAATGCTGGTGTGTGAAAGGTCTCACCATCAGTGGGCAGTCTGTACAACTTGAGCCAGATCTGAAATCAGTCTTTGCACTTTGATGATATTCATGAAAAACAGAGGGCATGCCTCATGGACACATGAGAAGCCATTTTACACAGCACACCAGCTGACATAGGCAGTAATGAAGGAATATGATCAGTTACCATCTCATGGTTCTTTGGGATGTCTTAGGAAGCAAATAAGGACCTTGGCAGGAAAGGAGGAGTAGGAGAGATGCATGGTTATAGGCTGTTAATGTGAGTGCCCGCTGAAACTGAACTCCTACCATATACACAGTAGTGCCACCAGAGAAACAGTCATCTGTGCCATCCTTGGGGATACATACACCTCTGCAGAGCTGGGCAGCATGCCTCCTATGAGTGAAAAATTACTGTTGTAAATTAATGCCTCCAGCAGAGATGTGCTAGTCTCTTTATCCCACTGTAAAAACACAGCACTCCCACAATGCCTGCCTGTCCAGCCCTGACCATAAACTTTGCCTTTCCTATAATGCTTCCAAAATGGACCAGGAATTTTGTCATCAAATAAAAAAATGGCTATGAATATCTGCATGAATTCAGTGTAACAGAGACTGCACAACTCATATGCCATTAAGTTTCACAATGTCAAGCAGTGCATGGTGTACCTTAAAGCTTCTTTATAAGCCACAGCATTAAAGTGTGATGCTGTTGCAGTAGGCCATCTTAGGACATGTTATGCATGAGAACTGGGTTTTCAAGTGTAATAGCTTATCTGGGGTGAGGCAACAACATCTGAATGTACTCCTATCATCATAACAACTCTGGATTCCATGTAGGAATGCACGACAGTGCAGTTTGAAGTGGCAAGGGACTTGCTGTCATATGGGCCCTGTCTACTTCCATATAAAGGTACATGCACTCTCACATGTTTTGATTCCAAACCCATTTCCTTTCAAAATAGTCTATCCTTTCCTTTGTTTTCCCCTGCCTGTGTCTTTTGCATTGTGCAAATGATGGTGTATCATGACAACGTATATACATTTTGGTGGGAAGTCCCCTTGTTTAATGTATAACATGTTGTGTACTATGTTCAGTATAGATTATGATCATCAAAGGCTATAACTCCTAAGTTTTACTACTTCAGTTTCCAATATCATCACTGGGGGATACATGTGCTAGCTATTATCAAACATATTTTGATCACATTTGGCAATTGCTAAGCTATCAGTACTTTCATTTATAGAGGTGTACTAGAGAAAGACAGACCACTGTGCTTCTCTGCAAGCATGACATACAATTTGTGAGCCACCTCTGCAACAGACCATATATAACACATGCAAACTACATCAGGTTTCTGTTGTATCACACATGCAGGGCTGCAGCTGCTGTAGCAGAACAGTGCCATAATTGTCATGTGTGCCAAAGTATACAGAGACACACACACACACACACACACACACACACACACACACACACACACACACACACACACAGAACACTGTTAATACTGAAAGAAAGCAGGTCAGGCTCCTTTTAGGTCATGTATATGGACCTGCCAGCACAGTCCACAGAGCAGCAAAATAACTTCTCTGACAAGCACATGATCCTATGAAATGTACTGACACCAGCACGGTCCAATAAGGGCTCAAAATTCAGAAGGATCCCATAACTTTATGACACCTGCAACAGACAATAAAGGCCAAAAGCGAAGCAGATGAGCACTAAGAAAGAGTGAGTTAAGAGCACATCATACTTCAGCACATTTCTGAAATGCAGTGTTTGCTCCTGCGTACCAGGGATCACTTCAGTGGTTTACCCTGTGTACCACTATCCAATTTATGGCACATTGAGCAGCTCTTCTACCAAGCTTATGAGTTAAGTGAGCCATCCAGCCACCATTCTTGTGAAGGGTACCCAGTAATGCCCTGTTATGCACCATTACAACAACAACACAAACCAAAAGACCATCATGCACAATGCAGCATTTCTATACTGCCCTTTCATAAAGGCACAAGTCTTTAAAAAAATGGGTTCTTCTGCATTTAAGACCTACTGCATATGCATTAGTAAAGCACAGATGAGCAAGATTATGAGCTATTAACTAATGTTATCCTATACCCCTGGGTCTGACTCCCTCCATTAGTACATCCATACTCTGTGTATATGGTAAAATAATGTATCCAGTGAGTGGGGTCAGATGAGCCCTTGCATCAAGTACTTTTATTTCCAGTGTCCCTTTTATTCTGTAAGCTATCATGATTCCTGGATACTTCCAGTACTTCTGTGATTCTGTCTACTTGGGCTCATAGATGACAATGTTAGTTACCTTTTAATTGTGGCAGCATTCTCCTCATCATCCCACAGGAGCATTTCCAGTGCCCATATGTATGTGAACACAACCTGCAGTGCTGATAACTCATTAAATGATATACTGCTCTCAAGTGTCCAGAAATGGTATAAAGGTAACGGGTATGATGTGCATGCAAGCTTTGTACCCTACCACTTACCTAGTCCATCTGCATGTTCTCATGAATTGAGGTGCTAAGTAAATATGTAGATGGATTGCATACAGTTCCGCTGTGATGTTTTGATGTTCATTTACTTTCATTCAATAAGTATTCATATAACAGATGCATGTTCAGTGTCTGCATTATACACCTGCCAGCCCAACAAAGTCATCACCTTCTGTATCAAGGATGGGTGGTATTATTACTAAATGTTCTGCATCATGACCTATACCATATTCTCCATGGCTGCATTAAGGATGGGTGGTAGGATTAATGAGTGCTCTACATCATGATTTATAGCATATTCTCCATGGCTGCACTAAGGATGGGTGGTATTAATGAGTGCTCTGCATCACCACCTATACCATATTTTACATGGCTGCACTAAGGATGGGTGGGATTATTAATGAGTGCTCTGCATCATCACCTATAGCATATTCACCATGTCTGCACTAAGTGTAGGTGGTATTACTAACGAGTGCTTTGCATCATAAACTACAGCATATTCTCCATGGCTGCACTAAGGATGGGTGGTAGTATTACAGAGTGCTCTGCATCATAATCTATACCATATTCTCTATGGATGCACTAAAGATGGGTGGTTTTATTAATGAGTGCTCTGCATCATGACCTATAGCATATTCTCCAACACTACACTAAAGATGGGAGGTAGTATTAATGAGTGTGCTGCGTAAAGATGTATAGCATATTCTAAATGGTTGCACTAACAATCGGTGGGATTATTGTTTGCTCTGTATCATGATCTATAGCAAATTCTCCATGCTTGCACTTAGGATGGGAGGTAGTATTAATCAGTGCTCTGCATCATGACCTGGAGCGTATTCTCCAGGGCTGCACTAAGAATGTGTGGTAGTATTAATGAGTGCTCTGCATCATAATCTATACCATATTCTCTATGGATGCAATAAAGATGGGTGATTTTATTAATGAGTCCTCTGCATCATTACCTACAGCATATACTCCATGGCCACACTAAGGATGGCTGGTAGTATTAGTGAGTACTCTGCATCATGAACTACAGAATATACTCCATGGCTGCACTAAGGATGTGTGGTAGTATTAATGCATGCTCTGCATCATGATCTACAGCATATTCTTCATGGCTGCACTAAGTATGGGGGATAGTATTAATGAGTTCTCTGCATCATGACCAATAGCATAATCACCATGGTAGCACTAAGGATGGGAGGTAGTACTAATGAGTGCTCTGCATCTTGACCTATACCATATTCAACATGGCTGCACTAAGGGTGGGTGGTATTATTAATGAGTGCTCTGCATCATGATTTATATCATAGTCTCCATTGCTGCACTGAGGATGGGTGGCTTCATTAATGAGTGCTCTGCATCATGACCTATAGCATATTCTCCATGTCTGCACTAAGGATGGATGGAAGTATCAATGAGTGCTCTGCATCATGATGTATAGCATATTCTCCATGCCTGCACTAAGAATGGGTAGTAGTAATAATGCATTCTCTGCATCATGATCTATTTCATATTCTCCATGGCTTCACTAACGATGGGTGGAAGTATTAATAAATACTCTGCATCATGACCTATAGCATAGTCACAATGGCTGCACTAAGGATCGGTGGTATTATTAATGTGTGCTCTGCATCATGGTCCATAGCATATTCTCCATGGCTGCACTAGGGATGCATAGTACTATTAATGACTGCTCTGCATCATGATCTATAGCATATTCACCATGGCTGCATTAAGAATTGGTGGTAGTATTAATGATTGCTTCACATCATGACAGAGTATATTATCCATGGTTGCACTAAGGATGGGTGGTATTATAATGAATGCTCTGCATAAAGATGTATAGCATATTCCAAATGGCTGCACTAACGATGGGTGGAATTATTAATGTTTGCTCTGTATCATGATCTATAGCATACTCTCCATGGTTGCAGTTAGGATGAGAGGTAGCATTAATCAGTGCTCTGCATCATGACCTATAGTGTATTTTCCATGTCCGCATTAAGGTTAAGGATGGGTGGTAGCATCAATGAGTGTTCTGCATCATAATCTATACCATACTCTTCAGGGATGCACTAAAGATGGGTGGTTTTATTTATGAGTGCTCTGCATCATGACCTACAGCATATACTCCATGGCCGCACTAAAGATGGCAGGTAGTATTATTGAGTACTCTACATCGTGATCTGGAGTATATACTCCACTGTCGCACTAAGGATGGGAGGTAGTATTAATACATGTTCTACATCATGATCTATAGCATATTCTTCATGGCTGCACTAAGGGTGGGTGATAGTATTAATGCATTCTCTGCATCATGATCTATAGCAAATTCTCCATGGGTTCACTAAGGAATAGTGGGACTATTAATTAGTGCTCTGCAACACGGCCTATAGCATATTCCCTATGGCTGCACTAAGGATGGGTGGTACTATTAATGAGTGCTCTGCATTGTGACTTATAGCATATTCTTTATTGCTGCACTAAGAATGGGTGGTGTTATTAATGAGTACTCTGCATCATAACCTATACATATTCTCCATGGCTGCACTAAGGATGGATGGTAGTATTAATGAGTGCTCTACATCATGATCTTTAGCATACCCTCCATGGCTGCACTAAGGATCTGTGGTATTATTAAAGTGTGCTCTGCAACATGGTCTATAACATATTCTCCATGGCTGCACTAAGGATAGATGGCAGTATTATTCAGTGCTCTGCAACATAATCTATGGCATATTCTCCATGGTTACACTAAGGATGGGTGGTAGTATAAATGACTGCTCCGCTTTATGACCTGTAGCAGATTCTCCATGGCTGCACTAACAAGAGTATTAATGAATACTCTGCATGATGACCTATAGCATATTCTCCATGGCTGCACTAAGGATGGGTGGTAGTATTAATGAGTGCTCTGCATCATAATCTATAGCATATTCTCCCTAGTTGCACTAAGGATGGCAGGTAGTATTAACCAGTACTCTGCATCATGACCTGTAGCATATTCTCCATGGCTGCACTAAGGATGTGTGGTGGTATTACTGAGTGCTCCGCTTCATGACCTGTAGCATACTCTCCATGGTTGCAGTAAAAATGAGTGGTAGTATTAATGAATACTCTGCATGATGACCTATAGCATATTCTCCATGGTTGCACTAGGGATGGGTGGTAGTATTAATGAGTGCTCTGCATCATGATCTATAGCATATTCTCCATGGTTGCATTAAGGATGGGAGGTAGTATTAATAACTACTCTGCATCATGACCTATAGCATATTCTCCATTGCTGCATTAAGGATGGGTGGTAGTATTAATTAGTGCTTTGCATCATCACCTATAGCATATTCTCCATGGCAGCACTAAGGATGGGTGGTAGTATTATTGAGTCCTATGCATCATGGCCTATAGCGTATTCTCCTTTGCTGAGCTAAGGATGGGTGGTAGTATTAATGAGTGTTCTGCACCGTGATCAGTAACATTCTCCATGACTGCACTAAGGATGATTGGTAGTATTAATGAGTGCTCTGCATCGTGCCCTATAGCATATTCTCTATGGCTGCAGTAAGGATGGGTGGTTGTATTAATGTGTGTTCTGCATTATGGTCTATAGCATATTTTCCATGGCTGCACCAAGGATACATGGCAGTATTAATGAGTGCTCTGCAACAATCTATGGCATATTCTCCATGGTTGCACTAAGGATGGGTGGTAGAATAATCAGTGCTCTCCATGGTTGCACTAAGGATGGGAGGTAGCATTAATCAGAACTGTGGATCATGACCTATAGCATATTCTCCATGGCTGCATTAAGGATGGGTGTTAGCATTAATGAGTGCTCCACATCATGACTGATAGCATAATATCCATGGCTGCACTAAGGATGGATGATATTATAATGAGTGCTCTACATCATGATCTAAAGCATATTCTCCCTAGTTGCACTAAGGATGGCAGGTAGTATTAACCAGTACTCTGCATCATGACCTATAGCATATTCTTCTTGGCTGCACTAACAATGGGTGGTAGTCTTAATAAATACTCTGCATGATGACCTACGGCATATTCTCCATGGCTGGACTGGGGATGCATAGTAGTACTAATGACTGCTCTGCATCATGATCTATAGCAAATTCTCCATGGCTGCACTAAGGATGGGAGGTAGTATTAATCAGTACGCTGGATCATGACCTATAGCATATTCTCCATGGCTGCATTAAGGATGGGTGGTAGCATTAATGAATGCTCCACATCATGACTAATAGCATATTATCCATGGCTGCACTAAGGATGGGTGGTAGCATTATTGAGTGCTCCACTTCATGATGTGTAGCATACTCTCCATCATTGCATTAACAAAGGGTGTTAGTATTAATGAATACTCTGCTTGATGACCTATAGCATATTCTCCATGGCTGCACTAGGGATGGGTGGTAGTATTAATGAGTGATCTGCATCATGATCTATAGCATATTCTCCATGGTTACATTAAGGATGCGAGGTAGTATTAATCACTACTCTGCATCAGGACCTATAGCATATTCTCCATGGCTGCATTAAGGATGAGTGGTAGCATTAATGAGTGCTCCACATCATGACCGATAGTATATTATTCATGGCTGCACAAAGGATGGGTGGTATGATAATGAGTGCTCTGCATCATAACCTATAGCATAGTCTCCATGGCTTCACTAAAAATGGGTGGAAGTATTAATAAATACTCTGAATCATGACATATAGCATGTTCTACATGGCTGCACTAAGGATCAGTGGTATTATTAATGTGTGCTCTACATCATCGTTTATAGGATATTTTCCATGGCTTCATGAAGGATGGGTGGCAGTATTAATGAGTGCTCTGCAACACAATCTATGGCAAATTCTCCATGGTTGCACTAAGGATGGGTGGTAGCATTAATGAGTGCTCCGCTTCATGACCTGTAGCATATCCTCCATGGCTGTACTAACAATAAGTGGTAGTATTAATGAATACTCTGCATGATGACCTATAGCATATTCTCCATGGCTGCACTAGGGATGGGTGGTAGTATTAATGACTGCTCTGCATCATGATCTATAGCATATTCTCCATTGTTGCATTAAGGATGGGTGGTAGTATCACAATGAGTGCTCCACATCATGACTGATAGCATATTATCCATGGCTGCACTAAGGAAGGGTGGTATTATAATGAGTGCTCTGCATAAAGATCTATAGCATATTCTAAATTGCTGCACTAACGATGGCTGGTATTATTAGTGTTTGCCCTATATCATGATCCATAGTATATTCTCCATGGTTGCACTTAGGATGGGAGGTAGTATTAATCAGTGCTCTGCATCATGACATGGAGCGTATTCTCCAGGGCTGCTCTAAGAACGAGTGGTAGTATTAATGAGTCCTCTGCATCAGTACCTATAGCATATACTCCATGGCCACACTAAGGATGGCTGGTAGTATTAGTGAGTACTCTGCATCATGAACTAGAGCATATACTTCATGGCTGCACTAAGGATGTGTGGTAGTATTAATGCGTGCTCTGCATCATTACCTATAGCATATACTCCATGGCTGCACTAAGGATGGCTGGTAGTATTAGTGAGTACTCTGCATCATGAACTAGGGCATATACTCCATGGCTGCACTAAGGATGTGTGGTAGTATTAATGCGTGCTCTGCATCATGATCTACAGCATATTCTTCATGGCTGCACTAAGTATGGGGGATAGTATTAATGAGTTCTCTGCATCATGACCAATAGCATAATCACCATGGTAGCACTAAGGATGGGAGGTAGTACTAATGAGTGCTCTGCATCTTGACCTATACCATATTCAACATGGCTGCACTAAGGGTGGGTGGTATTATTAATGAGTGCTCTGCATCATGATTTATATCATAGTCTCCATTGCTGCACTGAGGATGGGTGGCTTCATTAATGAGTGCTCTGCATCATGACCTATAGCATATTCTCCATGTCTGCACTAAGGATGGTTGGAAGTATCAATGAGTACTCTGCATCATGATGTATAGCATATTCTCCATGCATGCACTAAGGATGAGTAGTAGTAATAATGCATTCTCTGCATCATGATCTGTTTCATATTCTCCATGGCTTCACTAATGATGGGTGGAAGTATTAATAAATACTCTGCATCATGACCTATAGCATAGTCTCCATGGCTGCACTAAGGATCGGTGGTATTATTAATGTGTGCTCTGCATCATGGTCCACAGCATATTCTCCATGGCTGCACTAGGGATGCATGGTAGTATTAATGACTGCTCTGCATCATGATCTATAGCATATTCTCCATGGCTGGATTAAGAAGGGGTGGTAGTATTAATGAGTGCTTCACATCATGACAGAGTATATTATCCATGGCTGCACTAAGGATGGGTGGTATTATAATGAATGCTCTGCATAAAGATGTATAGTATATTCCAAATGGCTGCACTAATGATGGGTGGTATTATTAATGTTTGCTCTATATCATGATCTAGAACATACTCTCCATGGTTGCAGTTAGGATGAGAGGTAGTATTAATCAGTGCTCTGCATCATGACCTATAGTGTATTTTCCATGTCCGCACTAAGGTTAAGGATGGGTGGTAGCATCAATGAGTGTTCTGCATCATAATGTATACCATACTCTTCAGGGATGCACTAAAGATGGGTGGTTTTATTTATGAGTGCTCTGCATCATGACCTACAGCATATACTCCATGGCCGCACTAAAGATGGCAGGTAGTATTATTGAGTACTCTACATCGTGATCTAGAGTATATACTCCACTGCCGCACTAAGGATGTGAGGTAGTATTAATGCATGCTCTACATCATGATCTATAGCATATTCTTCATGGCTGCACTAAGGGTGGATGGTAGTATTAATGCATTCTCTGCATCATGATCTATAGCAAATTCTCCATGGCTTCACTAAGGAATAGTGGGACTATTAATTAGTGCTCCACAACACGGCCTACAGCATATTCTCCATGGCTGCACTTAGAATGGGCGGTAGTATTAATGAGTGCTCTGCATTGTGACTTATAGAATATTCTTTATTGCTGCACTAAGAATGGGTGGTGTTATTAATGACTACTCTGCATCATAACCTATACATATTCTCCATGGCTGCACTAAGGATGGGTGGTAGTATTAATGAGTGCTCTATATCATGATCTTTAGCATACTCTCCATGGCTGCACTAAGGATCTGTGGTATTATTAAAGTGTGCTATGCATCATGGTCTATAGCATATTCTCCATGGCTGCATTAAGGATAGGTGGCAGTATTATTCAGTGCTCTGCAACATACTCTATGGCATATTCTCCATGGTTACACTAAGGATGGGTGGTAGTATAAATGACTGCTCCACTTTATGAACTGTAGCATATTCTCCATGGCTGCACTAACAATAGTATTAATGAATACTCTGCATGATGACCTACAGCATATTCTCCATGGCTGCACTAAGGATGGGTGGTAGTATTAATGAGTGCTCTGCATCATAATCTATAGCATATTCTCCCTAGTTGCACTAAGGATGGCAGGTAGTATTTACCAGTACACTGCATCATGACCTGTAGCATATTCTCCATGGCTGCACTAAGGATGTGTAGTGGTATTACTGAGTGCTCCACTTCATGACCTGTAGCATACTCTCCATGGTTGCAGTAAAATGGGTGGTAGTATTAATGAATACTCTGCATGATGACCTATAGCATATTCTCCATGGCTGCACTAGGGATGGGTGGTAGTATTAATGAGTGCTCTGCATCATGATCTATAGCATATTCTCCATGGTTGCATTAAGGATGGGAGGTAGTATTAATAACTACTCTGCATCATGACCTATAGCATATTCTCCATTGCTGCATTAAGAATGGGTGGTAGTCTTAATGAGTGTTTGCATCATGACCTATAGCATATTCTCCATGGCAGCACTAAGGATGGGTGGGACTATTAATGAGTGCTCTGCATAATGATCTATAGCATATTCTCCATGGCTGCAATAAGGATGGGTGGTAGTATTATTGAGTCCTATGCATCATGGCCTATAGCATATGCTCCGTTGCTGAACTAAGGATGGGTGGTAGTATTAATGAGTGTTCTGCACCGTGATCAGTAACATTCTCCATGACTGCACTAAGGATGATTGGTAGTATTAATGAGTGCTCTGCATCGTGACCTATAGCATATTCTCTATGGCTGCAGTAAGGATGGGTGGTTTTATTAATGTGTGTTCTGCATCATGGTCTATAGCATATTTTCCATGGCTGCACCAAGGATACATGTCAGTATTAATGAGTGCTCTGCAACAATCTATGGCATATTCTCCACGGTTACACTAAGGATGGGTGGTAGAATAATCAGTGCTCTCCATCATGATCTGTTGCATATTCTCCATGGTTGCACTAAGGATGGGAGGTATCATTAATCAGAACTCTGGATCATGACCTATAGCATATTCTCCGTGGCTGCATTAAGGATGGGTGGTAGCATTAATGAGTGCTCCACATCATGACTGATAGCATAATATCCATGGCTGCACTAAGGATGGGTGATATTATAATGAGTGCTCTGCATCATGATCTAAAGCATATTCTCCCTAGTTGCACTAAGGATGGCAGGTAGTATTAACCAGTACTCTGCATCATGACCCATAGCATATTCTCCATGGCTGCACTAACAATGGGTGGTAGTATTAATAAATACTCTGCATGATGACCTACGGCATATTCTCCATGGTTGGACTGGGGATGGGTGGTAGTACTAATGACTGCTCTGCATCATGATCTATAGCATATTTTCCATGGCTGCACTAAGGATGGGAGGTAGTATTAATCAGTACTCTGGATCATGACCTATAGCATATTCTCCATGGATGCATTAAGGATGGGTGGTAGCATTAATGAGTGCTCCACATCACGACTGATAGCATATTATCCATGGCTGCACTAAGGATGGGTGGTAGTATTACTGAGTGCTCTGCTTCATGATGTGTAGCATTCTCTCCATCATTGCATTAACAAAGGGTGGTAGTATTAATGAATACTCTGCTTGATGACCTATAGCATATTCTCCATGGTTACATTAAGGATGTGAGGTAGTATTAATCACTACTCTGCATCAGGACCTATAGCATATTCTCAATGGCTGCATTAAGGATGAGTGGTAGCATTAATGAGTGCTCCACATCATGACCGATAGTATGTTATTCATGGCCACACAAAGGATGGGTGGTATGATAATGAATGCTCTGCATCATAACCTATAGCATATTCTCCGTGGCTTCACTAAAAATGGGTGGAAGTATTAATAAATACTCTGAATCATGACATATAGCATGTTCTACATGGCTGCACTAAGGATCAGTGGTATTATTAATGTGTGCTCTGCATCATCATTTATAGCATATTTTCCATGGCTTCATGAAGGATGGGTGGCAGTATTAATGAGTGCTCTGCAACACAATCTATGGCTTATTCTCCATGGTTGCACTAAGGATGGGTGGTAGTATTAATGAGTGCTCCGCTTCATGACCTGTAGCATATTCTCCATGGCTGCTCTAACAATAGGTGGTAGTATTAATGAATACTCTGCATGATGACCTAGAGCATATTCTCCATGGCTGCACTAGGGATGGGTGGTAGTATTAACGACTGCTCTGCATCATGATCTATAGCATATTCTCCATTGTTGCATTCAGGATGGGTGGTAATATCAATGAGTGCTCCACATCATGACTGATAGCATATTATCCATGGCTGCACTAAGGATGGGTGGTAGTATTAATGAGGGCACCACATCATGACTGATAGCATATTATCCATGGCTGCACTAACGATGGCTGGTATTATTAGTGTTTGCTCCATATCATGATCTGTAGCATATTCTCCATGGTTGCAGTTAGGATGGGAGGTAGCATTAATCAGTGCTCTGCAGTATGACCTATAGTATATTCTCCATGGCTGCACTAAGCAGAAGGACAGGTGGTAGTATTATTGAGTGGTCTGCATCATAATCTATACCATATTCTCCATGGATGTATTAAAGATGGGTGGTTTAATTTATGAGTGCTCTGCATCATGACCTATAGCATATACTCCATAGCCTCACCAAGGATGGCAGGTAGTATTAATGAGTACTCTGCATCATGAGCTAGAGTATATCCTCCATAGCCACACTAAGGATGAGTGGTAATAATGCATGCTCTGCATCAAGATCTATAGCATCTTCTTCAAGGCTGCACTAAGTATGGTGGGTAGTATTAATGCGTCCTCTGCATCATGACCAATAGCATAATCACCACAGCTGCACTAAGGATGTAAGGTAGTACTAATGAGTGCTCTGCATCATGACCTACAGCGTATTCAACATGGCTGCACTAAGGGTGGGTGGTAATATTAATGCATTCTCTGCATCATGGTCTATAGCATATTCTCCATGGCTTCACTAAGGATGGGTGGCAGTATTAATAAATGCACTGCATCATGACCTATAGCATATTCACCATGGCTGCACTAAGATGGGAGGTAGTATTAATGAGTGCTTTGTATCATGACCTATAGCATATTCTCCGTGGCAGCACTAAGGATGGGTGGGATTATTAATGAGTTCTCTGCATCATGGCCTATAGCATATTCTCCATGGATGCACTAGGGATGGGTGGTAGTATTAAAGAGTGCTCTGTATCATGACCTATAGCATATTCTCCATTGCTGCACTAAGGATGGGTGGTTTTATTAACGAGTGCTCTACAATATGATCTATAGTATATTCTCCATGGCTGCACTAAGGTGGGAGGTAGTATTAATGAGTGCTTTGCATCATAACCTATAGTATATTCTCCGTGGCAGCACTAAGGATGGGTGGCAGTATTAATAAATGCACTGCATCATGACCTACAGCATATTCACCATGGCTGCACTAAGATGGGAGGTAGTATTAATGAGTGCTCTGTATCATGACCAATAGCATTTTCTCCATTGCTACACTAAGGCTGCACTAAGGATGGGTGGTTTTATTAATGAGTGCTCTACAATATGATCTATAGTATATTCTCCATGGCTGCACTAAGGATGGGTGGTGATATTAATGAGTGATCATCATGACCTATAGCATATTCTCACTGGCTGCACTAAGCATCGGTGACATTATTAAAGTGTGCTCTGCATCATGGTCTATAGCATATTCTCCATGGCTGCACTAAGGATGGGTGGCAGTATTAATGAGTTCTCTGCAACATAATCTATGGAATATTCTCCATGGTTACACTAAGGATGGGTGGTAGTATTAATCAGTGCTTCGCTTCATGACCTGTAGCATATTCTCCATGACTGCGCTAACAATGGTTGGTAGTATTAATAAATACTCTGCATGATGACCTATAGCATATTCTCCAGGGCTGCACCAAGGATGGGTGGTAGTATTAATGAGTACTCTGCATCATGACCTATAGCATATTCTCCATGGCTGCTCTAAGGATTGGTGGAATTATTAATGTGTGCTCTGCATCATGGTCTAGAGCATATTCTCCATGGCTTCACGAAGGATGGGTGGCAATATTAATGAGTGCTCTGCAACATAATCTATGGCATATTCTCCATGGTTACACTAAGGATGGGTGGCAGTATTAATAAATGTGCTGCATCATGACCTATAGCATATTCACCATGGCTGCACTAAGGTGGGAGGTAGTATTAATGAGTGCTTTGCATCATGACCTATAGTATATTCTCCATGTCAGCACTAAGGATGGGTGGGATTATTAATGAGTGCTCTGCATCATGGCCTATAGCATATTCTCCATTACTGCACTAAGGATGGGTGGTTTTATTAATGAGTGCTCTACAATATGATCTATAGTATATTCTCCATGGCTACACTAAGGATGGATGGCAGTATTAATGAGTGCTCTGCAACATAATCTATGGCATATTCTCCATGGTTACACTAAGGATGGGTGGTAGTATTAATGAGTGCTCCGCTTCATGACCTGTAGCATATTCTCCATGACTGTGCTAACAATGGTTGGTAGTATTAATAAATACTCTGCATGATGACCTATAGCATATTCTCCAGGGCTGCACCAAGGATGGGTAGTAGTATTAATGAGTGCTCTGCATCATGACCTATAGCATATTCTCCATGGCTGCTCTAAGGATTGGTGGTATTATTAATGTGTGCTCTGCATCATGGTCTATAGCATATTCTCCATGGCTTCACGAAGGATGGGTGGCAGTATTAATGAGTGCTCTGCAACATAATCTACAGCATATTCTCCATGGTTGCACTAAGGATGGGTGGTAGTATTAATGAGTGCTCAGCTTCATGAACTGTAGCATATTCTCCATGGCTGTACTAACAATGGGGGGTAGTATTAATGAATACGCTGCATGATGACCTATAGCATATACTCCATGGCTGCATTAAGGATGGGTGGTGGTATTAATGAGTGTTAGACATCATGATTGATAACATACTATTCTTCGCTGCAATAGGCATGGGTGGTATTATAATGAGTGCTCTGCGTAAAGAAGTATAGCATATTGTAAATTGCTGCACCAACGATGGGTGGCATTATTGTTTGCTCTGTATAATCATCTATAGCATATTCTCCGTGGTTGCAGTTAGGATGGGAGGTAGTATTAATCAGTGCTCTGCATCATGATCTATAGTGTATTCTCCATGGCTGCACTAAGGAGAAGGACAGGTGGTAGTATTAGTGAGTGCTCTGCATCATAATCTATACCATATTCTCCATGGATGCACTACAGATGGGTGGTTTTATTTATGAGTGCTCTGCATCATGACCTATAGCATATACTCCATGGCCGCACTAAGGATGGCAGGTGGTATTAATGAGTACTCTGCATCATGAGCTAGAGTTTATACTCCATGGCCGCACTAAGGATGAGTGGTAGTAATAATGCATACTCTGCATCAAGATCTATAGCATATTCTTCATGGCTGCACTAAGTACGGTGGGTAGTATTAATGAATCCTCTGCAAAATGACCAATAGCATAATCACCATGGCTGCACAAAGGATGGGAGGTAGTATTAATGAGTGCTCTGCATCATGACCTACAGCATATTCAACATGGCTGCATTAAGGGTGGGTGCTAGTATTAATGCATTCTCTGCATCATGATCTATAGCATATTCACCATGGCTGCACTAAGATGGGAGGTAGTATTAATGAGTGCTTTACATCATGACCTATAGCATATTCTCCATGGCTGCACTAAGGATGGGCGGGATTATTAATGAGTGCCTTGCATCATGATCTATAGCATATTCTCCATGGCTGCACTAAGGATGGGTGGTAGTACTAATGAGTGCTCTGCATCATGGCCTATAGCATATTCTCCATGGCTGCACTAAGGATGGGTGGCAATATTAATGAGTGATCATCATGACCTATAGCATATTCTCCATGGCTGCACTAAGGATCGGTGGTATTATTAAAGTGTGCTCTGCATCATGGTCTATAGCATATTCTCCATGGCTGCACTAAGCATGGGTGGCAGTATTAATGAGTTCTTCAACATATTCTATGGCATATTCTCCATGGTTACACTAAGGATGTGTGGTAGTATTAATGAGTGCTCCGCTTCATGACTTGTAGCATATTCTCCATGGCTGCACTAACAATGTTTGGTAGTGTTAATGAATACTCTGCATGATGACCTATAGCATATTTTCCATGGCTGCACTAAGGATGGGTGGTAGTATTAATGAGTGCTCTGCATCATGATGTATAGCATATTCTCCCTAGTTGCACTAAGGATGGCAGGTAGTATTAACCAGTACTCTGCATCATGGCCTACAGCATATTCTCCATGGTTGCACTAACAATGGGTGGTAGTATTAATAAATACTCTGCATGATGACCTATTGCATATTCTCCATGTCTGCAATAGGGATGGGTGGTAGTATTAATGAGTGCTCTGCATCATGATCTATAGCATATTCTCCATGGTTGCATTAAGGATGGCAGGTAGTATTAATAACTACTCTGCATCATGACCTATAGCATATTCTCCATTGCTGCATTAAGGATGGGTGGTAGTATTTATGATAGCTCCACATCATGGCCGATAGCATATTATCTATGGCTGCACTAAGGGTGGGTGGTATGATAATGAGTGCTATGCATCATAACCTATAGCATATTCTCCATGGCTGCACTAAAGCTGGGTGGTAATATTAATGAGTGCTCTGTGTAAAGATGTATAGCATATTCTAAATGGCTGCACTAACGATGAGTGGTATTAATGTTGGCTCTGTATCATGACCTACAGCATATTCACCATGGCTGCACTAAGGATAAAGATGGGTGGTAATATTAATGACTGTTCTGCATCATAATCTATACCACATTCTCTATGGATGCACTAAAGATGGGTGGTTTTATTAATGAGTGCTCTGCATCATCACCTATAGCATGTTCTCCATGGCCACACTAAGGATGGCTGGCAGTATTAATGAGTACTCTGCATCGTGATCTAGAGCATATACTCCATGGCCGCACTAAGGATGGGTTGCAGTATTAATGAGTGCTCTGCATCATGACCTATAGCATGTTCTCCATGGCTGCTCTAAGGATTGTTGGTATTATTAATGTGTGCTCTGCATCATGGTCTATAGCATATTCTCCATGGCTTCACAAAGGATGGGTGGCAGTATTAACGAGTGCTCTGCAACATAATCTATGGAATATTCTCCATGGTTGCATTAAGGATAGGTGGTAATATTAACGAGTGCTCAGCTTCATGAACTGTAGCATATTCTCCATGACTGTACTAACAATGGGTGGTAGTATTAATGAATACGCTGCCTGATGACCTATAGCATATTCTCCATGGCTGCTTTAAGGATGGGTGGTGGTATTAATGAGTGCTCCACATCATGAATGACAGCATATTATCCATGGCTGCACAAGGCATGGGTGGTATTATAATGAGTGCTCTGTGTAAAGAAGTATAGCATATTCTAAATGGCTGCACTAATGATGGGTGGTATTTTTAATGTTTGCTCTGTATAATCATCTATAGCATATTCTCCATGGTTGCAGTTAGGATGGGAGGTAGTATTAATCAGTGCTCTGCATCGTGACCTATACTTTATTCTACATGGCTGCACTAAGGAGAAGGACAGGTGGTAGTATTAGTGAGTGCTCTGCATCATAATCTATACCATATTCTCCATGGATGCACTACAGATGGGTGGTTTTATTTATGAGTGCTCTGCATCATGACCTATAGCATATACTCCATGGCCGCACTAAGGATGGCAGGTAGTAGTAATGAGTACTCTGCATCATGAGCTAGAGTATATACTCAATCGCCGTACTAAGGATGGGTGGTAGTAATAATGCATGCTCTGCATCAAGATCTATAGAATATTCTTCATGACTGCACTAAGTATGGTGGGTAGTATTAATGAATCCTCTGCAAAATGACCAATAACATAATCACAATGACTGTACTAAGGTTGGGAGGTAGTATTAATGAGTGCTCTGCATCATGACCTACAGCATATTCAACATGGCTTCACTAAGGATGGGTGGAAGTATTAATAAATGCTCTGCATTATGACCTATAGCATATTCACCATGACTGCACTAAGATGGGAGGTAGTATTAATGAGTGTTTTGCATCATGACCTATAGCATATTCTCCATTGCTGCACTAAGGATGGGTGGTAGTACTAATGAGTGCTCCGCTTCATGACCTGTAGCATATTCTCCATGGCTGCACTAACAATGTTTGGTAGTATTAATGAATACTCTGCATGATAACCTATTGCACATTTTCCATGGCTGCACTAAGGATGGGTGGTAGTATTAATGAGTGCTCTGCATCATGATTTATAGCATACTCTCCCTAGTTGCACTAAGGATGGCAGGTAGTATTAACCCGTACTCTGCATCATGGCCTACATCATATTCTCCATAGTTGCACTAACAGTGGGTGGTAGTATTAATGAATACTCTGCATGATGACCTATTGCATAGTCTCCATGTCTGCAATAGGGTGGGTGGTAGTATTAATGAGCGCTCTGCATCATGATCTATAGCATATTCTCCATGGTTGGATTAAGGATGGGAGGTAGTATTAATAACTACTCTGCATCATGACCTATAGAATATTCTCCATGGCTGCACTAAGGATGTGTGGTAGTATTAATACTTTCTCTGCATTATGATCTATAGCATATTGTCCATGGCTTCACTAAGGATGGGTGGAGGTATTAATAAATGCTTTGCATCATGACCTGTAGCATATTCACCATGGCTGCACTAAGATGGGAGGTAGTATTAATGAGTGCTTTGCATCATGACCTATAGCATATTCTCCATGGCAGCACTAAGGATGGGTGGTATTATAATGAGTGCTCTGCATCATGACCTATAGCATATTCACCAAAGCTGCTCTAAAGATGGGTGGTAGTATTAATGATTGCACTGCATAATGATCTATAGCATTTTCTAAATGGCTGCACTATGGTGGGTGGTATTATTAATGTGTACTCTGCATCATGATCTATAGCACATTCTCCATGGTTGCACTTAGGATGGGAGGTAGTATTAATCAGCTCTCTGCATCATGACCTATAGCGTATTTTCCATGGCTGCATTAAGGATGGGTGGGATTATTAATGAGTGCTCTGCATCATGATCTATAGTATATTGTCCATGGCTGCACTAAGAATGGGTGGTAGTATTAATGAGTGCTTTGCATCATGGCCTATAGCATATTCTCCATTGCTGCACTAAGGATGAGTGGTAGTATTAATGAGTGCAATGCATTGTGATCAGTAACATATTCTCCATGACTGCACTAAGGATGATTGGTAGTATTAAGGAGTGCTCTGCATCGTGACCTATAGCATATTCTCGATGACTGCAGTAAGGATGGGTGGTTTTATTAATGTGTGTTCTTCATCATGGTCTATAGCATATTTTCCATGGCTGCATTAAGGATGGGTGGCAGTCTTAATAAGTGCTCTGCAACATAATCTATGGCATATTCTCCATGGTTGCACTAAGGATGGGTGGTAGTATTAATGAGTGCTCCACTTCATGACCTGTAGCATATTCTCCATGGCTGCACTAACAATTGGTGATAGTATTAATGAATACTCTGCATGATGACCTATGCATATTCTCCATGGCTTCACTTGGGATGGGTGGTAGAATTAATGAGTGCTCTGCATCATGATCTATAGCATATTCTTCATGGTTGCACTAAGAATGGGAGGTAGTATTAATCAGTACTTTACATCATGGCCTATAGCATATTTTCAATGGCTACATTAAGGATGGGTGGTAGCATTAATCAGTGCTCCGCTTCATGACCTGTAGCATATTCAACATGGCTGCACTAGGGATGGGTGGTAGTATTAATGAGTGCTCCACATCATGACCAATAACATATTATCCATGGCTGCACTAAGGATGGGTGGTATTATAATGAGTGCTCTGCATCACGACCTATAGCATATTCTCCAAGGCTGCTCTAAAGATGGGTGGTAGTATTAATGAGTGTTATGCGTAATGATCTATAGCATTTTCTAAATGGCTGCACTATGGATGGGTGGTATTATTAATGTGTGCTCTGCATTATGATCTATAGCATATTATACCATGATCCCCCCAAAACGTGCATGCTGATTGGCCAGCGTGCCCGTTGTAAATCGAGTTATACTAATGGAAAAAGGTCCGGTCGCCCGGACTTTTTTCCATTAGTATAACTCGATTTTTTAAAACACTGTCTCGCTATGTTAAATGGGTTTAACATAGCGAGACAGCTTTAAAATAAGCAATGGACATCTCCGTTGCTTATTTTAAAACTGTCTCGCTATGTTAAACTCATTTAACATAGCGAGACATAAAAGCAACGGAGATCTTGCTTTCTCCGTTGCTTTTGCTCAACTCTGATGTACTGCGCAGGCGCGCAGTACATCAGAACTGCCGCAGATGCCAGACATCTGCGGAAGGGCAGCAAACAGGCATTATACTATGCCATTAATAGTTTCTTTTCTTAAATAATGTCATGGTATAACAGCAATAACCCAAGCCTGGGTGTGGGTAATGCTAAATTTACCCACGGTTGGCTTTGTTTGGTCCCTCGGGCTTCGCCCTTGGGACCAAACCATGCCAACCGTGGGTAAATTTAGCATTACCCACACCCAGGCGTGGGTTATTGCTATATTCTACACTGTTGAACTTAGGATGGGAGGTAGTATTAATTAGCTCTCTGCATCATGACTTATAGCGTATTTTCCATGGCTGTTTTAAGGATGGGTGGTTCTATTAATGAGTGCTCTGCATCATGACCTATAGCATATTCTCCATGGCTGCACTAAGGATGGGTGGTAGTATTAATGAGTGCTCTGCATCATGATCTGTAGCATATTCTGCATGGCTTACTAAGGATGGTTGGTAGTATTAATGAGTGCTTTGCATCATGACCTATAGCATATTCTCCATGGTAGAAAGCACCAAGGGGATAAAAGACAGGATACTGACAAGCAAGGCTTTAGAAACAATCTTGGTTTTAATAATGCGGTCAAATCCTTATCATAACATGTAATTCTCTGCAAGTTCTTAATTGTAATTAAATTGATCGAAACAAAATTATATCTAATTACAGGCTTTACTCATCAAATTAAGCAATATTTTGTTAGCTTTATATTTAAACATTTAAAGATGCAAAGCAGGCAAAGTAAAAAGAGCTAGCTGCTCATCTTATTTAATAGATAAAATCATACCTGCCAAGTGTACAGACATTTGCGGAATGTCCAGATTTTTATTTAATATTTTTTGGCCTGTCCCTAATAAAATGTGTGGCATTCTGGAAAACCACTGAGAACTAAATGTTTTAGACATCATATCCTTAAGAAAATGCCTGCTATTGCAAAACTTGTTATTACAGCAATTTTCTAATTTAAGCAACTTTCTAATTTATTAAGAGTAGTATTTAAAATCTGCCCCTGATTTTTGGCCTTTGTTTCAGTTCTTATCATATGATCGAAAGTTTAAAAACACGAACGCTCACAATCTTGAAACTACTGGACCTCAAACTTGCTATTGTAGGTGCCATTGGCTATTGGCTAGTGGCTACTGCACCCCCCCCCCACACCCCCTGTTAAATATATATACCAACTCAGAGATTGCACTACAATGAGGAAAGGGCAAAATATTCCAATCTTCACTGTACAGTGATCTCAGAATAAGCACTTCGAGGTCCGGTGGTTTTGAGATTGTGAGCATTCGCATTTTTAAACTTTCGCTCATATGATATAGACCCTTTGTCTCGTTATTATTTTTGGTTTGTCCAAATTTCTTGCACTGAAGTTGAGAGGTATAAATAAAACACACAAATAAGTAAGATACATAATAACTATGTACTATCATATGCATTTTAATAGTAAACATTGACTAGTTTGCAGCAGTGGGCTGTGCTTTAAGTTGCCTGTTTGCAAACATCAGGAACACATAGTGCATTAGCATATAATGTTGTTTTGTGTTGTCTAATTGTACTGCATGAACAACTAACATTAAAACATGTTGTTGGATGGTAACCATATAACTTAGTTCAAAAACTAAGAGAGCCCTTCTGTTCAGATTGTACTACTTGTGAATTATTCAGTAAATAAACTATAATTCCTCCATGTCTTACTGACCATATAGGCCATCAAAGTAATTAATATTCTGACTTTTAATTTGCAGTACAGTTTAGGTTCATGGGAGATCATTAAGCACTAATGGAAAGTCTGTTTATAGCATATGCAGGAATTCCATGGAGTTGCTAACAAAAAAAAAAAGATTTGTATGCATTTTACAACAGAAAAAATACAGAAATGGGAAAACGTGCATTGTCTGTCTCCATCATTTAGAAAATAGAGGTCCATTTAGTCAAAGTCAAGTCAAAATCAAAGTAAACTTCGTCATCATTCAGATTATACAACTTGTGCATCACTGAATGAAATTTCTTACTCCTTCTCATAGTTGAGGTATTTTCACACACAATCTGTATTACAACAGCTACTACTGACATGACACACATTATTGTCTTAGACTGTTAACTATACATAAACATTGCACATAAACGGGAACTTTTTGCGGTAATCATTATTGCACACTTATGTTTGCATAAGAATATGAATTAAGAGAATCCCAGTGGAATTATTGCACAAAAATATTTCATTTTACCATTGGAAATTCCAACAACCTGTTCAGAGTTCAGAGTTCAGCACAGTGTTGCGTTAGTATGAGTTTACTAGTCTGATGGCCTGTGGAAAAAAGCTCTTGTTGTATCTAGCTGTTTTGCATCTCGTACTGCAATAGCATTTACCAGAAGATAAACAGGTAAACCGTCCATGGGCAGGATGGCTAATGTCTCTGTTAATCTTGTTGGCCCTACTGAGACATCGCAACAGATATATTTCTTGGATGGCAGGGAGTGTGGTGCCAATGATTTTCTCTGCTACCTTACCCACTTTCTGAAGGGCATTTTTATCCGAGGTGGAACAGTTACCATACTAGCTTGCAAGACTGTTGATTAGTATACACTCTATGGTACCTCTGTAAAAGATAGTAAGGATTGGAGAGGAAAGGTTTGCCTTTCTCATCTTTCACAGTGTTGCTGTGTTTTCTTTATAATGACAGTGGTATTTATGCTACATGTTATGTCATCTGTGATATGTACCCCCGAGAATTTTGTGCTTTCTACTCTCTCTACTATTTCATTATGGATTGTTAGTAGAGAGTGTGTTTTATGCCTTCTTCTGAAGTCAACAATGATCTCTTTGGTCTTGTTCACATTTAGTGAGAGATTGTTGCTGTTGCACCAGACGATGGATTGAATAACTTCCTCTGTATAGACTGATTCGTCATCATTGCTGATGAGACCTACAACAGTTGTGTCATGTGCAAACTTGATGATGTGGTTCAAGTTGAACTTGGCTGTGCAGTCATGAGTCAACAAGGTGAACAACAGAGGGCTCAGTACACAGTCCTGAGGACCCCCCCCTCCCCCGTATTCATAGTGATGCTCTCGGAGGTGCTATTTCCAATGTGTACTGTCTGAGATCTGTTTGTGAGAAGTCCAGTGTCCAGTTGCATAGGGGTATGTTTATTCCCTGTTGGCCAAGTTTCATTATCAAGTGTTGGGGGATCATTGTGTTGAAGGCAGAGCTAAAGTCTATAAACAACATTCACACAATTCTTGTTTTCAAGGTGGGCCATGGATACTTAAAGAGCCATTGAGAAAGCATCTTCTGTGGAGTGATTTGGTTAATATCCAAACTGGAATGGATCTAAGGATGCAGGGAGGCTGGATGTTATATGGTCCTTGACCAGCCTCTCAAAGCACTTCATTACTACTGAAGTGTGTGCTATGGGGCAATAGTCATTTAGGTCCAACGGTGTGGATTTCTTTGGGATAGGTATTATATTTGTAGTTTTAAAGCAATTGGGTACAATAGCCTGACTTAGTGAGATGTTGTAGTTAAAGCATTTGGGTATGATAGCCTGACTTAGAGAGATGTTGTAGAAATCTATAAGAACATGTGTCAGCTGGTCAGAACATTCTCTTAGTACCCGTCCCAGGATGTTGTCGGATCCAGCCACCTTCTTTGGGTTAACCCTGTGCACTGTTCTGCTAACATCAGTAGGATTGAGATGTAGTACTTCATCCCCTAGATCGGTAGGGTCTTTAATTGCAATTGTGTTATTTCTTTCCTCAAACCTGTTGAAGAAGGTGTTTAGTTTCTTGAGGAAGTCAATATTGTCATTGCACTGTGTTAACATGGGCCTGTAATCTGTTATGGATTGCATGCCTTGCCACATTCCCCTAGAGTCTCAGAGGTCACTGAAGTGACTCAATCGTCTGACCATATGACTTTTTTGTTGTTTTTTTTCCCTTGCTCAGGTTTGCTGTGGCTGACCTGAGGGCTTTCTTATCCCCCTACTTGAAGGCTGTGTTGTGTTCCCTCAGGAGCTCATACACTTCACTTGTGAGCCAGGGTTTCTGGTTGGCACATGTGATGATGCTCTTGGTGACTGTTACTCAAAACTTGTAAATTCGTAAACTCTAAAATCATGCTTCTGATTACAAACTGCAACTTGGAAATAGCTTTAACTAAAAATGCCAAATATTATGCCATTTTTGTTACTATGAATTATTTAAATAAGAAAAAGAAATCAAGAAGGTCAATATGCCTTAAAAGAGAAATGTGTTATCCTAATTGGCATTCATAGGATTTAACAGTTTTGCATTATTTCAGTAATGTTGAATCCTTATTGAAGCTAACCCCAGACTTTATTCAAGTCAGTATGAATGCATAACTAGATCTGTAACATCTTTCATTTTACATTCTTTGCCTGGAGCAGATCCTCAGAGAAAATACTTACAAGTTTTAATTGGAATATGGCTTGAATTCCCATTAGCTCTCAGTCCTCTATAAAAAAGTCATCAAACAGCCATTCAGCAAATATTAATTTCAGATCTCACATACCTGAAACATAAATCAACTTATATTTGGCTGATATTTGCTTTAGAGAAAATATAAATTGTCAGTATGATCTGACATCAGCTTAATAAGTCAATATGCAACCCAGTGTAACCTTTTATGTCTCTTAACTGCCACCCAGCCTTTTTTTTACTTTATGCTCTGCCATTACCATTAGTTTATGTCAAACAGGCTTGTCTTTATTACATGAGAGAATATGCCACTTTAATTAAAGCAATCACTTACTTAATTAGAAATGTCTTGAATTAAATGGTGACAGTATCAGCTGACAAAGAAGAGCCATTGTTTTCTCCTGAATGAGCACTTAACAGTAACGTGCAACCATATGTATTTAGCCCCTGGGTACACATCCATCACAGAAAATTCATTGTTGAAATATGTTCATCACAATTCCCTATCTGCATTTTGCAAATATTGTTAAACAGAAGAAAGACAAATATTCAATACATACACACAGGTAAGAAAGACATAGAAAACATGTAATATAGTCTGGCAGTTAGAGCAGAGCTGCTTCCTGAGGTCCAGGGTTTTATTCCTTCAGCCTCCAAGAGCAAGTTATTTAAACAGGCACTGTACTGGAGAAGTTGGGCTAGGCTCCTCTGTGATCTCCTGGACAGCATGCCTAGTAGCTACATATGAACTTATTTTGTTCACCTGGACAGCTGTAACAGGTGTAATAGCTCAGTAACAACTGCTTATGAAAATCTATTTGCACTAAGTAGCTTGAACGTAGCAGAGGGGACATTGCAAAACAGAGTACTGATTATAGGTTGGCTGTATGATGAGACAAATATGAGTAGGAGCATGAAGGAGGAGAGACAGCAGAGATGGTTCAAGAATACCGGACAAAGCCAAAAATAATGGAGGGCCAAAGGACCAAAATCAGAGACAAGACAATTTTAAATATTAATCTAATTCACTTTAAAAGTTAATAGCACAGGTTTTGTACCAACATGCATTTTTCTAACCAGTAACGAATAAGACACTCTTGTTTGGCATTAATGACTGACTGCATTCATAGCAATTTACCATAAAATTAAAAAAATTATGAGGGACAGAGGAAAAATATGAAGTAAAATCAGAGGCATTCTTTAAAATCAGAGACAGTTGAAGAATATGCTTCCTCTAACCCAACTGAAAGGTACAAATTAATCTGGAGAAATAAAAAAATCAAGTAAATTGGTATAAACAATATGTGTTTATGGTTTTGCTAGGGTGTAGTATATGACAGGATAAAGACTGCAACAGGAGGCTAGGTAATTACTTTCAATACAAAGGAAAATCGCTGAGAGAGAAATAGAGAGAGAGAGAGAAAGAAAGAGAGAGAGAGAGAGAGAGAAAGAGGGACAGAAAGACTGAAAATCTGAAAACACAGTAGTGAAAGCTGGAGCTGCAATTCATTACATATTAAGGGCTAGCCCATCAGTATAAAACTTCAGTTAAGAACGATAAACACAAATAAATCTTTCAAGAGCAGACAGGAACTTAAAAAATGTATAGGATAAAAACAAGAGGGACACGAATAGGTGAAGGGTGGACAAGAAAATACAACACCCAAGTAAAAAAGGTTAACAGGAGATAAGGTACTACTGAAATGATCAATAGATTATAAGAAGTGATAATCAGCGAGTCATCTATTAATAAATTTGGAGTGTTGACAGCTACAGAGGACCAAATATTGTAGATAAGTTAGAACCCTGATGAAGAGCCAGGGCTGAACAGGAAAAATGGAAAAAAAAATAGCTGAATTATTGTTCTAAACACACACATTCATTTCCTGACTATAATATACAGAATCATACTGCAGAGTTAGGAAAATGCAAACATGATTAAGTCTTGCTCAGGATTTGCCTATATAAAGAGGGATACCCATTGCTCGTGTCATACTAGTCCTTTTAATCCCAGGCTTCATAGTATGTGTACAGTTACTGAGATGCAGATACACATGGCATAATATAAGGAAATCACCATGCTACATCAAGTGTTTGGGTAAGCAACAGGTCACTCAAACTCAGAAGTACATTTAGGATGACAATGTTTTCAGGCTTCTTGTAGTTTGAATGCTGTAGGCCAAATGAATATGGGTCAGATTTAGAGACAACCATTTTCATTATGCATTGTTTCACAATGACTTTATTCAGACAAGTTGTAAGATGTCCACCACAGGGGGTTAGCAGGATGGCAGTATAACAGCAAAAAGCAGTAAAGTGTGATTCAGAAATAGGCGAATCTCCAAGACAAAGGGTTCATGGATGCAATGCCAAGGAAGGAAGGCCTGGAGACATGAAAATGGCAGATTATTATAATGTCCCTTAAAATGCAAATTTTATTATAACGTCATAAGAACTTTAACAGTATTCAGGCCAATTGACCAACAGGAAACTCTTATTCCATAATATAAGGTTTAAATTTCACATCTGCTCAAGCATCTACATTTTTTATAACTTTCTGAAATAGTTGACTGACAAATTTTAATTGGTAAATTATTCCATAAAACTGCCATGAAGTCTGCTATAAATAAATATCTTAATATGGTTTTACATAAATAAATATTAAATTACATTTTATTATGCTTTAATGCTTTACTGTTTTGTGCAGCTCCATATTAAACAAGACTTGCATTATATAACCATGAAAGGTTTAAAAATAAATTTTTCTTCTTGTATACCTGTAACTTAAAGAATAAAGATTTAGCTATTCACACCTGAGTCTATATGCAAGATCTTTTACCACAGTGATTCTTTTAGTGAACTTAAGCTAAACACTCTTGAGTTCTCACATGATTCTTAGTGCAGATACAAAATATGCTGTTACGTTGTATGATAGGTTTTATATATGACTTGTAAACAGCAGTCAAGCAATCCATATCTCTGGTGGTTAAATTGTTCAGTAAATACCCCATCAGTTTCATAGCCTTTGTAGAGATCTGATTTACAAGAGTTCTAAATAAAAAATTAGAAGTGAAGGTAATACCTAAATCTTTATATTGGTGAACTTCAGTAAGTTCTACTTCATATAAATAAACTGGATTTCTTTGTATTTTTAATTAAAATAACATGAGATTACATTTATCTAAACTAAATTTAAACCTGTAGCAGAAGCCCAGTTACTCATGAGTTCGTGTAGGTATTTAATTTATAATTTTAACTGTTTTGTATAACAAATCCCAACTTACACTCATTTGCATGTGAATGGATCCAGAGATTTATACTTCTTGGCATGGTTCAAAATATAACATTAAACCGTATGGGTCCAAACACTAATCCCTGTGGAACTCCCATTGATATAGGTAGATAATCAAATAATGTATTCCAATATTTACTACATTGCTTCCTGTCCTGTAGCCAATTCCACTATCCATCTAACAATGTAACAGTTATGCTGGTATTTATAGTCATTTGTGCAAATGGGATAGGGGTAACCTGATGTTTACAAATGAGTGTAGCATAGCGAAATTCATAGAGGCCATTTATGGTAATGCAGAACGCCTTAAGAATAATGAGATGCAAATAAGACATTTTGTAAAATGACATATGCTAATGAGGTGGTCTTGCAATTCACAGACTAGTATCCACTCTGTACACACATCCTTTGTTAAATCTGGTGCTTTGCTTTTCATATCAGAGTTGCAATCCACAAATTATACCCAAGCATCCCTTCAGTAGTTTGTCCAAGCATTCACAAGCACCAAAATAAAACACTACCCCCTGCCACCCAATCACTTCAGCAGTATGTTCAAGTATGCACAACCACCAAAAGAAAACATTTTCCTCATGATCCCTTCAGCAGTAAGTCTAAGTATGCACAAGCACCAAAATTAAACACTTCTCCCACCAATCTCTTCAGCAGTATGTCCAGGTATGCACAAACACCAAAGTGAAACATTTTCCTCTCCAATCCCTTCAGTAGTATGTCGGAGTATGCACAAGCACCAAAATGAATCAGTTACTCTCTTAGTGTAGCTATAAAACATGCTGTTATGTTCTATGATGGATCTTATATATGTATTGTAAACAGTAGTCAAGCAATCTGTATCTCTGGTGATTAACTTCTTCAGTACATAATCAATTTCCCAGCCTCTGTAAAGATCTGATTTACATGCATTCCAAATCAAAAATCAGAAGTAACAGTAATACCCACATCTTTATATTGGTGAACTTCAGTAAGTTTCACTACATATAAGTAAATTGTTTTCCTTTGCATTTTTTCACTAAAATACATGAGATTACATTTGTCCAAACTAAATTTTAAACCTGCCGCAGAATCTCAGTTACCCAATGGTTTCATGTAGGTATTTAATTCTTCAAAATCTTTATTGTTTTGTATAACAAATTCCAACTTACAGTCATCTTCATGCATATGGATCCACAAATTTATATTTTTTGTCATGGTTCAAAAAATAACATTAGTGTAGGTCCAAACATTGATCCCTGTGGAACTTCTACTGATATGGGCAGATAACCAGATAATGCATTCCAATATTTTATACACTGTTTCCTGTCCTGTGGTTATTCCATTATTGATATACCAATGTAACAGTTACACTGTTACTCATAGTCATTTACACGAATGCAATAGAGGTAACCTGATGTTCACAAATGAGCGTAGCAAAGGTAAGAATTCATAGAGACCATTTACAGTAACACAAAAGGCCTTATGTATAATGAGATGCAAATGAGAAACTTTTTAATGCGACAAATGCCAGTGAGGTGTTCTTGCAATTCATAGCCCAATATCTGTGCTGTACTTACATCCTTTGTTAAATGTGATGCTTCTCCTATTCACGGTTGCAATCCACAAATTATCCCCACCAATCCCTTCAGTAGTTTGTCTAAGCATGCATAAACACCAAAATTAAACACTTCCTCCACCAATCCTTCCAGCAGTATTTTGAAGTATGCACAAGCACCAAAATTATATATTTCCCCCACTGACCCCTTCAGCAGTATTTTGAAGTATGCACAAGCACCAAAATTAGATATTCTCCCCGCCCATCCCTTCAGCAGTATTTTGAAGTATGCACAAGCACCAGAATGAAGCATTATGCCCACGATCCCTTCAGCAATATGCCCAGGTATGCACAAGAACCAAAATAAAACAATTCCCCCACCGATCCCTTCAGCAGTATGTCCAAGTATGCATAAGCACCAATTCAAAAAGGAATAATTTCCCCAGTGATTATTTTTAGCACTTTGTCCAGGTATGCAGAAACACCAATATGAAATGCTTCCCCCAATAATCACTTCAGCAGTATGTACAAGTCTGCACCAGCACCAAAAGGAAACATTTTCCCAGTGATCCTTTTCAGCAGTTTGTCCAGGTATGCACATGCACCAATACGAAACACTTCCCACAACAATCACTTCAGCAATATGTACACGTCTGCACAAGCACCAGAATTATGCACTTTCCCAATGATCATTTCAGCAGTATGCTCAAGTATACAAAAGCACCAAAACTGAACACTTCTACAATCTGTCCTTTCAGCAGTATGCCCAAGTATGCAGAAACACACTAAAATAAAGTAATTCTCCCACTGATCCCTTCAGTAGTATGTCCAAGTATGCACAAGCACCAAAATTAAACACTTCCCCCACTGATCCCTTCAGCAGTATGTCCAAGTTTGCAGTAGCACCAACATTAAACATTTCCTCTACTTATCCTTTCATCAATATGCCCAAGCATGTACAAACACCAAAATGAAACATTTCCCACATTGATCCCTTCAGCATTATACATAAGCAACAAACTGAAACATTTCCTCCAACCCCTTCAATAGTCTCTCCATGTACCCACAAGTATGTCTCTGACATCAAAATGAAACATTTACACCAACAACCCCTTTAGTAGTTTTGCCCATGTATGCATAAGCATGTCCCCAGCATCAAAATGAAACATGCCCCCCAACAATCCCTTCAGTTGTCTGCCATGTATGCACAAGCACACACCAACATCAAAATGAAACATTTTCCTCAACGACCCCTGCAGTAGTCTGGCCATCTATGTACAATCCCATTCCTGACACAAAATGAAACCTTTTCCCTTCCCCTCATATCTCCATATTCTTCTGCTAAATTGCTGCTTGCTGTTTGATATGCAAATAAGCTCATTATGGTTTCATCTCTATGAATCCTACTGATACGCATACATGTAATGCCATTTATTTGCATTTCAGCTTCTCCCCTATTGCTTATGCCTTAGGCATATTCCACTTTTGCGATAGGGAGGTATGTTTATGAAAACATCTTCATAGTAATGTATTCATGCTACAAGTCCAGGAATTGTATATGCTTGTAGATTTACTCTTCACAGATTACCGCTACAAAAATTCAAAGCCGCGAACTGTGAATATCGGCCTTAATATTCAATATAATTAGAATTTTATAAATGAATGACAATGGTAAACAGTCAAAGGCTTTGGCTAAGTTTAAGTATATTACACTTGCAGCATGTCCTAAATCTAAGACTGTTATAATTTGTTCATAAAAACTTAATAAGTTACTTAAAGTAGATCTCCCTTTTACAAAACCATGTTCTACAATATCAGTAATCAAACTACAAGTGCTTGTTTTATTCACTCACACAAACTTCTTTTTTATCTCCTTATTTATATATCAGAGGAATGTGTGAAAGTTTCCATGATTTAGGAACAGTACCATTCTCTACAAGCCTGATAAATATGCTATGCAACACTGCAGTAATAATAAGTTTACAATTAACTAATGGAGACCCGAGAATCATATCTGGGACCATTCATGTTGTTGTATTAATTTTATTTAATGCATTTTTGACCATGTTTATAGCAAAATTGGGACAGTCAACACTGGAAAAATGTAGAACAAAATGCTGGTACAGGCACGCCACAGTAAAACACGGCTCAAACAGGAAGTTTTATTGTAAGTCCAACAACACACAATTCCAAAACGTTACACAATTCCAAGACGTTAGAGTAAAACTGAAAATCAGTTAAGCGCTTTCATCTGTATAAAGTACAGACTTCATCAGAACTGAGATTCCATTTTTGTAAACCATTTAAATAATTTCTTTGGCGCCAAAACTGTATTTAAAATTTAAAGAGACATTGCCTCAATAATAAATAATTCTATCTATAAAATATCGACAATAAATCTAATTATAAAATCAACAATAATACAATAAAATGAAAATAAAAATAAAAATGAATAATATTATATTGAAAATGCACAGATGCAATATGTCATGTGTGGAAAAAAACATGTTTAAAACCCATACTATATCAATGTAAGAAATGGTTTGATGCTAATGTACTCATTTATACCAGGAAATCTAGTAGCATCTGTAATAATTTGCCATTTACTTTCTTTACTGGCCAATAACGCTTTCCAATTTCCTTCATATGGTCAGCCATAGTCCTCCTGTGCTTGTCTGTATCTCTGAGAAGTATATACCGAACAGGAGGGGTCCCAGGACTGAGCCCTGGGGGACGCCACTTGTAACTGGTTTAGAGTCAGACCTAGAGCCTGCAACTCTCACTGTGTGGGTTCTATCCGTGAGCCAATTGGCAACCCATCTCGTGACATAGGGGTTTATGTTCAGGCTGGTGAGCTTGTCTATAATACCAGAATGGGGAATGGTGTCAAAAGCCTTTGCAAGGTCTAGGTAGGCTGTGTGGACCTCCTTTCCCTTGTCTAAAGCCTTGGTAACTGTCTCAAAGAAGTCCACCAGGTTTAGGAGGCATGATCTGCCCTTACCAAAACCAAACTGAGTAGGGTCCATTGTTTGAAGGTTCCCAGTGTCTCTGTTAATGAATCCCATGATGATGCACTCCATAGCTTTGCAGACCAGGCTAGTCAGACTTATAGGGCGATAGTTCCCGGGGTCTGTTGTGGCTACACTTTTGTGCACCACTCTATGGGTACATAGCCTGTAGAGAGGCTGAGTTTGAACAGTTTGTTTAGGTGAGGGGTTAGTTAATTTTGGAGCTCGTGTAAGACGCAGCCTGGGACATCGTCTGGTCCCATTGAAGCTCTATTTTTGGCTTTGGATACGGCTGTTTTAACCTGTGTGTCAGTGATTGCCAGGCACTACATTCTTCTGGTATGGTTATGGGCACTTTAGGGGGTGAGAGGGGGGTGAAGTTTGCACTAAACCTGTCTGCCAGAATGTTGGCAATATCAGTCGGTTCAGTGTATTTTGTGCCATTCTGCACTAACTCAAAGCAGATCTGAGAGTTTCAACTTAGGTTCTTGACATAGCTAAAGAATGCTTTGTGATTATCTTTGGAGTCTTTGGCAATTATTCTTTCAAAGCTAGCCTTGGATGATTTTATGAGGGATCGTAGTTTCTTGCTGATACTTATCAGGGATGTCTTTCCTTTTTGGGATTTTACTCTTTTCTGCACTAGTTTCCTCCTTCTGTTGTATAGCTTGTTTATGGCAGGGGTTCACCAGACTGGTTTCCTTTTCTTGGAGGAGTGAGTCTTGGTTTTGCTTGGGATAGCATGATCCATGCATTCTTGCAGGTGCTCATAGAGTGCCTTTGTAAGAGATTCAGCAGCTTGGACAGTGTTGTCCTTTAGCATGGGGGCTATGAACCTTTCCACCTTGGTCTTAAGTAACGTGAAGTTTGCTTTTGAAAAGGTTTTCATGGTGGTTTCCTTGATTGTGGGTGGGGGCAGAATGTGGATATCCAGAGTGATTAGTCTATGGTCTAATTTAACCAGCAAGGGTTTGACCTCTGGTGTAGAACACCAGTCGCCCATGTTGGTAATGACCAGGTCCAATATGTTGTCACCTTTGATCCAAGGTGTTCAAGTTTATAAATTCTCGGAAGTTAGTACTTGAGTAGTTCTACCAGTTAATATTTGGGTAATTGAAATCACCCAATATCAGGGCATTTGGTAGGACTTTCATATTTTCCACTGTCTCCAGAAATGTGGAATGGGGGTCCTGGTGGGTGATCTGTAGCAAGCTACAATTTGAAGTTTTGCATGTTGTTAGTTGCACATGGATGATCTCTGAGGCATTGTGCTGTGCCACTAACCTGGAGGTGTGGGTATCCTTGATGAATATGGATACATCCCCACCTTTTGTGTTTTGGTCCAGGTTCTGTGACAGAAAAGTATGGCATGAGTTAAAGCCTGGTAGTGCTGGGGTGCTCTCTGGAGCCTTAAACCAGGTTTCTGTTACTGCACAGAAATCAATGTTCTCCAATACTGAGGAGTGCTTCGAGTGCATGCATTTTGAGGTTTAGACTTCTGGCGTTGAGTAGCATTACATTCAGTTTTTGGTTACCTGTGCTATTTACGGTGGTGGGTTTGTCTTTTGAGCCTTTCCTAAAAAAGGCACTATGGGGGTGGCAAAAGCCTTGGCCAGTATTCGAAAGCCTAAGGGTGACAGGTGCAAGCCATCTCTTGTGAAGCAATGTGGCTTATCAAGTATGTCATCCCAGGTGGACAAATACTGGTTCCCCTTTGAATGACACCAGAAACTTAGCCAATTGTTGAAATTGATCATTTTTTCTTTATACTGTGGCATCATTCTTGGTGAGGGCAGGATGCTACTCAGGGTCAGGGTCATACCAGTCTGGGCTACATGATCAGGGAGCTCTTCCATGTCTCTTTTCATGTAGTCCAGGGAGGTACATCTCAGGTCATTCACACCAACACAGACAATGACAGAGTCGTATTTGTACTTGTTCTGGAGTGACCTGAGGGCTTGAGTTATGTGGCGGATCCTGGCGCCCGACAGGCAGCTAACTGTAACCTTCTTCTTGTCCAGCCTAGTTAGTGGGACATCAGTGTGCCTGACTATAGAGTCGCCTATTACTAGTGTGTTGGGTATGTTATTTTGCCTTAAGGGCTGTGACTGCGTGGCACACTGATTATGTGAAGTATGTGTTTCATGGTTTGTGATGGGGTGTGGAGGTTGCTTGGGTGTCTGCTTTGGAGGTCTCTGTTGCTTTTGCAGATTTTTATTTAGAGCCTCCGAGTATGTTTTTGTGTATTTATGTGTGTTATTTGCCGGTGATGGTTTAGTAGGTCTGTGTGAGACTGGTGGTGTGTTGCAAGTATTTTCTTTCTCCTCTTGACTGTCAGTTCCAGTCTTGGGTTGAGAGAGCTTTGCCTCCAGTTTGGCTGTATAATTGCATCTCTCGCATATATTAGTGTTTGGTGGTAAGAGGAGAGGGTTGCCTGTGTACATGATGCAGTTGTAACATTGCCTCAAAATGCCAAGATTCACCAGTTGGACCAGAGAGCACACCTGTAACTGCCCTTTGGATATGCCTGAATAGGTAAAGTGAGCTGTTTTACTGTTTAGCTGGTAGGGACGAATTGAGAGCCTTGTCCTTCCGGACAGTATAGGGGGTCTAGTGATAGGGTTAATTAGTGCTTGCTATGAGTTTTGTGCTGGGCTGTGAAATTAATGGTTTGAGTGCTTAAGTTGAAAGTTTGTCTAGTTCCAAGGGAAAAATTGAAGAGCAGACTTCCTGGAGCCGGAAATAGTTTCACCCTAGCTAACTGGCACTGCCCGGCACGCAAAACCGTGCAAATGCAGTTTTTATAGCAGGGAAATGAAAGAGAAATTAGCCCAAAATGGCCAATAAACTACTAACTTCTGGGCTACAGCAAACAAGGCACACACATTTCAGAAAGAAACAGATCAAATAAGCAGGCACAATAAGCCTTTAACCAGAAATTCCCAGCTCAGAAGGGCAGAATCTAGCCTCTCCTCCCACAAGAGTGCAGACTAGAAACCTTCTTAATGTAAAATAACTGGCCTGAAGCCCAAGTGCTTAAACCAGAACTAATGTGCTTTTAGAATAACAGACACTGAGCCTTCAATCAGCAATTCCCAACCTAAAAGGACGTAAGCTACCTATCCTGCCACAACAATGCAGTCCACAAACATTCTTAATGCAAAACAACTAGTTTGAAGCCCAAGTGCTTAAACCTAAAGGCTTAGAATAACAGTTGCAATTTAATCAGGCTACTACTAACCAGTAATAACTGCAGCAGAATAATACAATTGAATACTTTTAAAAAGCAGTGCAAGCAAAATAAGGTAATAAAGTGGGAAGGAACACAATTACAGTAAAAGCAGATGAATAAAGTGCAATTTTTTTTTACAGTTTTCCAAGTGCAACAAATGAGATGAACAATTACCTCAGTGCAAGTAAAAAGACAAATTAAAGAGGCCTACCATAATTTAAAACAAAAAGCAGAATGGCAAAATAGCACTGATAACACAAACCACTACATACACAAACACCTCAGTGCAAGCAGAAGCTAAAAAATAAAGAACTCTACCACAAAATAATTCAAAAGGCTGAAAAACCAAAGAACAGTGCTAGCACCTATCACCAGATAAACAATTACCTCAGGGCAAGCAGAAGCTGAAAGTTAGAAAACTCTACCACAAAGGAAAAAAGGACAGAAAGCCAGGAAACACTGCCAGTACCTGCGACCAAATAAAAAGTTACCTTACTGTAAACAAAGGCAGAAAAAATGAAGACCTCTACCACAAAATAACTCTGCTATCACCTACTACCAGATAAGAAATTATCCCAGTGCAAGCAAAGGCAGAAAAGTGATGAACTCCAACATAAAGTAAAACAAAAAGCAGAAAACATAAAATGCTCTGCCAACACCTACTTCCAGATTCACAATTACCTTAGTCCTAGCAAAAAAGTGAAAAAAAATAAGACAAAAACCTATCACAAAGTAAAACAGAAAACCAAAACAATGAATGTGTTCACATCTAGTTGCTTGATGCTGTAGTGACTTCCTGTTCCAGCTGCCTCATTTCCTCTCCCTTCAGTTCAGGAAAAAGAATAATACTTTAAGAGAATTACTCGGAAAAGCATTTATAGAAGGCAAATCTTGCTGGATGGGGTTTAGAGTGAAATGATTTGGTAAGTTATTTAGAACAAACAAATTTATGAAGTAACTGTCCAACTGAGTATGCTGAAATGAAGAACTGATACATTTGTAAAAAACTACCATCGTCACCCATACTTAGTGCTGGATCATATGATAGTCCTACAAGCCCAACCTGAACAGAATTACCACAGACAACAGCCATGATTCAAAGAAATGCAGAGTTCATAACAGTAATTAATAGGAGCTCAAGAGTCACCAATTTAAACACAAATACTTTAGGAGTTGACATGAAAAGAAACATTCATGGTAATCTCTGCACAGAAAAGACATTGAAAGAAAAGTATGCTTTTGTCAGTCTGTATGTCTGCCTATCTGTTCATTTTCTCTCTCCCTCTCTCTTTCTACTGCCACTGCATCTCACAAGTGTAATTATTTTTTGTTATTAGCATGGTGCTAAAAATGAAGACAACCATAAGAATACCAGTAAAATAAGGTCAACATACACTTTGGCAAAGTGGCAACATGGAAGACAAATGAGAAAGGGGCACCTTTTATTAACTGTGTCCATTCTGTAAAACGTACACTGGTGGTGGGAATAAAGTATCCCTCCAAGTACTGTTGGCAAGAAGCCTGCAGGATCATGAAAAACATCTTTCAGATTACAGGACAAGCTGCTCAGGACAGGTATAAGGACACTACTGAGCATGAAAGGACAGTGCATAGTTTCTTAGAAGATCAAACAGGAGAAGATTTGATATTGTACAGAATATGGAGGATGAATACTGACTGCATATCAGGTCCAGCTATTCTGATTTATTTTCTGTTATATGAGGAAGCCAAGAGAATATGCAGCTTAGACAAAGGCTACTGTTTACTACAATGAAGAAAACCAATCGTTGTCTTCTAGATTCATGAAATCAGAAAACATTTTGCCCACAAAACCTCATCATAAAGGTTACACTATTCGTCTTGCATACTATGTGTGACTAAATACAACCCTCATGTTTCAGGTGAAGTATCCAACTTCCATCTTGAAAATGCATCCCCTACTTCATGCTCATCTATTTTGTGAGATCTTACTCTGTGAAATTCTATTCATTCCTTTGTAATACAACCAAATCAAAATGAAAAGTCAAACCAGAAATATAAAAGGCAACTGTGAAAGACACCAACACAGTAGGAAAAACAGTTTATTTAGTGCTTTCATCCACCAAATGGCTGGACTTCCTCAGAATCTGAAAGCCTTTTATATTTTTCCTTTGTAATACAAAAATGTTAATTTATACTGAAACTGTTCATTATGCTTTCATTTACAGTATATAGCTAAAATTAGAAAAAGTATTATATCAGACTATCTTAAGGCAAACTCAGCTACAGTTAGCGAGATTATTCCCAGTGAATAATTTCATTTCTTCTATTTCATAGTGACTGTCTTTTCAGGATCCTGTATAATTCTGGGTACCAACTTTATGTTAGTGCACCATTACTGAGATCCTTGAAACTGGGGGAATTTATTTATTTACTGTAATTTGTTTACCAGGAAAGTCCAACTGGATAATTGTATCTGTTATTTGTTTTCAAGCAGAGGCCAGGGGAGAAAAGCTCACCAAATAAAATAACAGAAAATCCATATACATAAGTGAAAACTGACACCATATTACAATATATTGCAAATGCATAGATCGATACAAATATTAATACACATTTGATAGGTGGAATAATACACATATACTTTCAGTAAAAGAAGATAAATCCAATATCATGAAGCACTGAAACGTGTTAAGATGTAAGTGCATGAGTTTGTTACTCAATAACACTTTAAATGCAGTTATGATGAAATATATATTAACTCTCTAATTGCTCTATCTCATAGATACAGCAACCTTGGCTCCATTGTTGTTATCTCCCTCAACTTGCTGGGAAGAATTAGATTCCAAAGGGGGGTGTATCCAGTGCCTTCTTCCCATGTTCTGCCTGTTTCGGCCACACAAAAACATGCCCCTTTCGGAAGTCATTGTAGTCTCTCTCCAGTTTCTTTTGTTTAGTCTGCTTAAGCTTTAACTCGCACACTGCTACATTAGTATAAAGCTTGTCTAAAGCTTGCAAATAATTATAAGACTTGTAGTGGCATAGGATGTCACTTTACATTGCTTCAGTTTTTAAAAGAAGTTCATGTTCTGTTGGTTTGAAGTAATCAAGCACCAACCTAATGTAGTTA